>NW_009909595.1:102798-133032 GCF_000696875.1 Nestor notabilis
GTCAGGGAATAGGAAAAGATGACATCCAAAGGCTGCCTGAAATCCTAAATTGTATTGTCCTTTTGAAACACAGACTATGATATGATTCTTGACAAGACCGTGAGATATTCAGTGTTGTGGGTGCTCTGCTCCTCATGCAGTAACTCCTGAACCACTGTCCTCTTCTTATGGGCAATGACTGAGTAGGTGGCATCTCCTATGGTAGAGATACCCATAGTGACATCCCTCTTTGGGATGGCTGGTCCAAGCTTGGGATGGTGACAAATATGGAGTTCAGTGCTTCTCCTTGTCCCTGCATGGCCACACCACATAGCTGTGGTGTTTGGTGATGCATGTTACTCCCATCCAGTGGCAGCTGTGGAGAAAGGAAACACATGACACTGATATAATCCTTGCTCCTTCCATGCCAACATCCCGTTCTGCCTGGCTTGGGGGTATCCATAGTTAATGGGTCATGATCTCCTTTCCCTCTGGCATAGCTTTAGCACTCTTCCCTTCTAGCTCTTCTACCTCACCGCCCCCTTTCCCTCCAGAGCAAACAACAGTCAAATAGTTAAGGCTGATCTTAGTGCTTTGACCCTACCACAACGTTCTGGTCCAGCACCTCAAGGACAGATGCAACCGCGTCCCTGAGACGCGTCTTCCAGAGCATGTCAAACACAGCAAGACTTAACTCCTCCTAGGATATACGTTACCACACGCACTCTGCCTTTCACCTCCTCAGTGGGCGTCAGGACCTCACTTATGGACCTCAAGCTGCAGAATAGCTGAACCTTCAGAAGGAAGTGGAGAAGTTGTGTGCCTACTGGCTCTAGCATTTGCTGAGGGGGTGTTTGGCTGTTCCTGCCAGAAGCAAAAGCTGCTCTGCATGGACCTGTTAAAAAAGAGTAAGTCTGGCTGTAAATAGGCATTTGACCATGATCGTGCTGCTTACAAATGCAATTGAGGAGAGGTGACTTCTCACCAACACACATGCAGAAAGAAGAGAACTATCCTAACGTAAACCCAAAAGGGAGAAAACCTATTCCCAATCAGTTATTTGCCCCAAACGAACACAACAAGGTAGTGAAGCTGTAACAGTGTGTACTATATCAAGAGCATTCCAAACCAGTGTTACTTCAAAGAGAAGGTCCTACCAATAAAGCTCAGAGTAGAGCCCGACAGCCACCTCTTAGACAGTGGGTTATATCCTCCACTGTTGCAGTTACTTCAACAAGGCTGAGAAAGACCTGTTGTGACATTCCATGAAAGGTTCCCACCACCTGTGCTTGTAGTCACTATGTTATCAGAGAGGAGAGCAGTATGAGTTCTCCTGGATCATCAGCCATGATCAGTGTTTGTGGCCAATTGAAATGAGGCTGAGAAGGTGTCATCATTTTTCTGCAGCTCATTAGCTTCAGAGGACGTGAAGTTGCCTTCCTGATCTTCCTGGCAGGCTGCAGACATCATCCAGTTTGCTGTTATGTGGCAGAGGTCTCGAAGACGGTGGGAGACTCCCGAATGTGCCCAGAGCTCTGAGGCATCCTTCTGTGATGGGGATCAAGTAATCCAGATATGGCCATGGACAGTGAGATGGAGGAGGCTGGAAGGCAGTCAACAAATATCATTGCTGAGAGCAGAGTCTTGTCTCAAGAACATAGTGGCCCATCCAGCACCTCACCTGGAAACATGACATTGGTGGCAAGTCAGATGGGTCTCAGGCTAAAGAGGTGGAAGTGAGTTAATTGACCCAACAGAATGGATTGTTCATGGAATAAGGTACAAACGTTGTCTTAAATGTGGTGTGTTTGTCACCTTCCCTTCCCTTTAGTAATCGCGATAGGTGTGAACCCTTTTGCCTCCCCAGCCAACCTTTCTTTGAGCAGGCTTGCCAAGTACTTAACCCTAAACCAAAATCAGGTCATAGCTAGTGACATGTGAGAGTGATTTGAATATCTTCTCATGTTCATTCTGCACACGGAAGTCTCAATGACTGGTCAACAGAACTGACACAAGATGGCTATGGACCATCTACTGCACCAGCTATGGCCACCAGGAAGGTCTCCAGCCTGTGACGCTGCAGCATATTTTAACTGCAATCAAAAGCCTGTGGCCCAGCTCCTCTTTCTGGGCACTTCGTGTCACTTAGGTGAATCAGAAGGGATGGAGGTGGTCGCTAAAGTATTTCTTTCCCCATGGTGCTCAGAGGCCACGTGCTTCCTGTCTAACATGCTCCCAACAGGAGAACCTCTGAGGTTCAACTTGTCCTCTCAGATCTCACATACAACATCTGTAGGCTCTGAGCCAACTCTCTTCTTCATTTTTCTCCAAAGTATCTGATGCTGCTCATTGCTTCTGCCATTGATGCCAGTTGGTCATGTACAGCTAACCAAAGGAGACATGTACCCATGAAACTCTGTAGTGGTCTCACTCAGCTTCTTCCTGCATGCCCACTGTGAAAGAAATGTTTCTGGTTTTAGCTTTGAGGCGTTGGCAAGCAATGCAGTGCATGGATCTGCATTCCAAACAGGTAACAGCACAGCCCCCACTCCTGGGCCTGCGTTTCATTTTACCTATACCAAGGATTGCAAACCTCTGTGCTTAATCTAGTGCCGTAACTGCCTGTCAGCCACTCTCCCAAATGCAAATATGATGGAGCAGTTGATAAGGTTTCTTTCACGAGAAAATGCATGAGGGGTTGAGGAAGATTTATGCAGGCTGTGCTCGGTAATGGCTGTGTTTCAAGTCTGGAACGCTTATTCTGTCCATTTTCCCCTTTCTCCCCTTCTGAATTTGATTTTCAAACAGGAAAAATCTCTTTCAAGGTCACTGAGAGGTTATGTTTGAAGATGTTTGCAGTGCATAGCTTCAGGCTACGTTAAAATTCACTTAATGATCATAGCCCGTCTTGACCGGGATTCATTCCTTCTGCTATCTTAGTCTTACACTTTCCTGAATCCTGTTAGAGCGACGAAGCTGCTAACGTGGCACCACACCGGGGACAAAGACACTTTTCTCCTCCTTCTTTTTGTTAAAACAACCTTCAATAATGGTTTGTTGTCCCTTTCTGTCTTCCTCCCTTTGCTTTCTCATAGCTTCTGGCTGACAGAAATGAGCTGCTCAGCTGTGTGGTCCAGATACGGCAAAAATGCAGCAATCCTCTTTATTCTAGAGGAAACTGGGTATGTTCTTTGTGTGTTAGAAAGCCCATTACTTTCTTCCAGTATACTGGCTCGCCACGTGCCACCTGTGTCCTCTTTTCAAGTTATAATCCCAAAATGGGGCAAAAGCACCACACAACCCCTTCTGTGGGATACAAACCCAAAGATTCCTGACTATATTCAGGAATTAAAGGCCTATGGCATTGTGCTGTGGGAAAATTAACCGTACATGTGGAACAAACACATTGAGCTTTCCTCCGTGGTACCTGAAGCTCCAACCCAAGCTTCATCTCCCATCACAAACTGCTTTGATTACAGAGCCACAGCCTGTCTAGCTGGTGAAATACCCTTGGAGAGGAGAAAGATGCTGTGCACTAATTAATAAGTGATGATCCTATCAGGGGGCCAGCGGGGAGGTAGAGCAACAAATTCAATGAAGAGGTGCAATTTGCATCCCCAGAGCCAAGTACAACTAAATTAACTACTACTGAAAGGCCAGGGCCCCTCATGGGACAACCAGGGCTTCTATCTAGATTTCAGGCTTTTATGTAAGAGACCTTGTCTCCACTCTCATGTTTATAACAGGGGCAGATGATGCTTTATGTACAAGGACAGACTACAGCACAGATAAATTGCTCTTATATTAGCTAAAGCCTTGAAGCAAAATCACTGGCTAATAGGCTGTCATGGCCATTCATTGCATGGGACGGCTGCCAGGGCCCTGCTCAAGGTCCCTTAAGTGCTGTCACCTCTGAGTCTGCGTTAGGTGCAGCTCAGGTCCCACCCAGCACAGAGCAGCCCCAGCCAGAAACGACTCGTGAGCACCACTGAGAGCTCCCCAGACAAGTTCCTGATGCTCCATTGTCCCTCTCTGCCCACGGTGAAGTTAATCTTCTGCTGGGACTACCCTCCTCTTGGTCTTCAGGTCCCTTCCAGGATGTGGTAAGCATCAGGGGCATGAGCCTAACATGGTTTTTAGTAGGTGTCCCAGCTTTCGTGCCGCTATCTTTGCAGGGCCACAGTTACACCACTGCAGTAATTTATCTGCTTAAGTCTCTCATCATTTTCCTATTTAAGATTCTGTTTCCCTCCCACCACCTTTGCCTTTGGACAGTTTGTGTGCAGAGGAACTGCTGGGTCAGTAATTACCCATTCACAGGCAAACACAACCCCTGGTTTTGCTCAAACCCACTGGTTTTGCTCACTGGTCTTGTGTTGCCATTGCTAAAGATTTACTGCTAGTGCCAGAACAGGGTATTCTGGTGTTACCAGAAGAACAAGCAGCCTAAGGAATGTCAAGGAAATCCATTTCCTCTGTGATTTCTTGTTCATGTGACCAGAATTTCCCCACATACAAGCCCATTAATACTCTTCTATCCCTATTTGAATTGCTTTGCCTTGGTCTGCCTTTGCCTCTATCCTCGCTCAATCACAAGTGGTGTCTTACACTTGTCCCTAGGCCAGTGATTACCCCTGTTTCTTCCTCCTCTCCTCTCGTCTCTAACCAGTGTTCTCATCACATAGCAGAAATAGCATAAACATGAGCACAGTCATAAAATACAAATGAAGAGGATAATGTGATTTCTGAATTCAGTGATAGTCATCAAGACGATGTTGGTAATATTATGGTGTTCTCTATCTCAATTGTTATGTAGCTGCCATTACCTCTGGTGTTGAATATTACTCCACTCCTATAGTACAAAAGGGAATTTATATCTAGGCTGTGCAACCACATCAATTTACAGTGTATACATAGCCTGCCCTTCAGTTACTTGCACTCTGCAGCCTCTAGTAAATTCAGCAAGTGAATAAAAACCACAGGAGAAACAAGCTACCTGATTCCCCTGCATGACACATCCCTTCTGTGCTTCAAAATAAAACCAGGAAGCACCCTTGTTAATTCTACCTTTTCTGGAACTCAGAACCATGTCTCTAAATTTAACACTTTCTCTTCCATGAGCAAAAAAACCCCCTATTAACAGACTCCTAATTCTTTGGCGTGCTTCTACTTCTGCTATGCTCCTTGTGCCCTGCTGAGACTAGAAGCAAAACTGTAACCAGCTCATGCTGGGTCAGTGACACCAGCACCACCAGCAAGGGAACATGAAGACAATGATGAAGAGCAGAGAAACATCTTGAATTGGGCTGTTACACAATGTCTGTAGGAGCTGGCATACATTATTTCCCAGGGTGAAGGAGAGGACTGTATCTGCACTACAAAATAGAAGTATTATAACCTGTCAACTGCAGGATAGCATCCAAATTATGTCAAGACAATGATATTAGCTAGTTAAATGCCTTTATCAGCAACAGAGATTGCATGAGGATGCAGAAGGAGGCAAACACACCAATAAATCCCACTGAAACTGTTATTTACAGAGCCCTTGGACTGATGGACCTGGTTGTATTTTAAACAAAGCAGTGCAGGGTGGTCAACACAGATCACCACTTGGGGGCTGACTAACCTCAATACAAGTCCTCAGTACAAGACTAACCTCACTACAAGTCCTCAGTACTGGCCTGGATACAAGACTCGTGTCTCAGACGCTGGGGGTCATCTGCAACATACCCTCCTCTCCTGGACAGTCAGTGCTTTGATGCAAAAATAGCTTAAAAGAGTTAAGGTCACAGCAGAAGTAGACTATATTCTCCAGGTTTCCCAGCTTTGACAACAGCAGGCTTAAACAGGACCGAGACACACACATAAACGTGCTCCCTGAACCTGCTCCATGGGACACGGTCACCATGGCTGCACAAGAAGGAAGATAGACCTGTATGGAGAAGGGAGAAACAACCCTATTTGTGCAAAAGTAAATTGGGAATCAATTACATGGTGCAGGGGAAAAATTACAGGAGAAGCCAGTAAGGAAGAGTTCTTTTAATCATCCCATATTAGCTCAGTGAATCGGAAAATCGTGGCAACTCTGCCAGAGAATATACTGCCCAAACCTCGTATCAGCTGCCGAGCTACATAATATTTAGCTGCTTGGACAGGAAAATGCATTGCTTCCCATAAAGCATGCCTCCCAGAGAATTACAAGCTCTTATTTGTCATGCCAGGGTGGGTGTGTGCGGGGAGAGGATTGGAAATAAATGCTACAAATGCTCTCTGTTGCAAGTAGGGAGTTAGTTTATCTCTTCAGCCCAGAACATAAAACCCGCGGCTGCAAGAGGAAACAAGGTTTATTTGCAGTGCATCTTTTGTGATGAAAGCCTCTTGGAAGGGGTGAGGAAGGTGTTTCTTCTTCATCACAAGTCTGACCCTTGCCTTGTGTGGATATGGGAGGAATAAAAAGTGTGAGATCCTTGAAGAGAGAGGAAAAATAGTGTTATCCTACAAGATGTCTTGCCAGGGCCACACTGACAAATCTGCAGAGCTTTTCGTTGCAGTGCCATGGAACCCATAACAAATGCACCCAGGAGAACGGATTCCTCCATGGCTCCAAAGCCACAGGGGTACCTGTGGTTGAGAAGACACCAGCAGTTCAGGAGAGGGACCTTACAGGTGCTTGGACCAAGGTCTGACACCTACCTGACCCCGCCATCTATGCCAGTATATCCAGCTCATCAGGTTCTCCCTGCACTGGAAGCCACAGTGGTTTCTCTGTACACCACCATGGCAGCTCATAACCAAGGGCTTTTGCAATGGTTAAACCATCAAGCTGGGATTCAGGGGACAGTTTGCTCTATCACAGATGGGTCACAGAGCCAAAAGAAGTCTCCTCTCTGTTTCATACCTTCCCCACTGATGAAATACCAGAGAAATCAGCCCTCAGGGAGGAGGGAGGCTTGTGGTCCACTGATTAAGAACTCACATTCACATTAATCCTCTTTTAATTATGACAGGAAAGATTCAGAGTTTCCCCTTGTGCTTGGGGAAGCTCTACTTCAAGGTGAGGCGTTCCAAAATTAAGCAGTTCCTTGGAGCAGTGTCAGAGCTGCTGGCCCAAAATTGCTTCAGAAACGCTGTCACTAGTGGAGCCAAGAGTGGATTCTGGGTGTACGTGACACCTCGTCGCATGTAACCACCAGACGAACTCAACTATGAGAACGGGTCCTTGGGTAGGATGAATAGTCCTGGTGCACAAGACAAAGGAAGTTTTTGGAATTGCTCTTGACTGTGGGAGTTCGTGCTTGGGCTTTCTGCCTGGGCACCTTCAAGAGCATTCACAGTTCCTCCTTGCACAGATGTGTGCAGAGAGAGCTGCTGCCCGAGTAATGGAGGTATGAGAGGTCCCAGTCCCTGAAAGGCTCCCAAGCCAAGAGGAGGATCTGTTCACCTGCTTTTAAAGAACAGCTTCAGAAGTGCTATTCCTGATTGGAAAGAGCTGAGCTTTGTGGAGGGTAGCGGAGTTTTAAGGACAGCTCACACAAAGCTGGTGAAAGAGGGAGGTGGGGGGAGTACGCACAAAGGCATTGACACTCCATAGTCTTTGGATGGAGCTGGCTACTCCTGCCGACTTCCCCCACCAGCCTGATAATAAATTGTAGTAGCAACCTGGAGGTCCCAGTCATTTCAATGTAAGACTTAAGCTTCTTCCTGCTCCCAGACCATGGCACGGAGCAGGAGAGGAGAAGGGGAAAGTTGTGCACTGTGGAACCAGCTCTTAGCTTCTTTCTGGCCTAATTTACCAGCTCAGGGAACAGTTTACGGGGAGGGTTTGGTGCTAGTGGGTGGTTGCATCCTGCTCCCCTCCAGGTAACTTCTCTCTTCTGCACCCCCTGCTGGGTTTCCAGAACTGCTTAGGGAAAATTGAAGAGGATGAGGATGTAGGATGTGCCCTCCTCTGTGCAAGAGAGGGCATGAGAGGAGGTGATGCTGACCCACCACAGCTCCCGCTTTGCTCTCCCCTCACTCCTCTCATACCTTTGGCCATCTCCACTGTATAGGATGTGAAATGTGTTGGGCTCTCCCAATCCCTGAGCCCAGAGCATGGGTGCTGGAGGATAAAAGAGTTGTGGGCACAGCCTGCTCCCCTGGCAAGGCTTGGGAGAGCAGGGATCCAGGGGAAGTGATCCATGAGTCCCAGCTGCAGCCCACATCCCTCCCTGATGAACCCGGCTCCATTTCTAGCCCGGGAGATGTGCAGCAGGAGCAAACAAACTAAAGAGGTTTGTGGGGCCCTTTTATTTACTGCATCCCTTGAAGGACATATTGGGAAGATCTGCTGGGTGGTCTGAACCCAAATCTGTCGGGATCTGGCTGGGAAGGTCTTCATGGCTCCTTAAACAACATTCTGCTCCCTGCTGCTGGAAGCCGCTGCAGCTCCAGAGGTGCCTGCTGCCTCTCAGCACTCCTCACTGCTCGCTTTGTTGCTGGTTTGTCCTTAGGCTTTTCCTGGGGCTGTGTCTTGCCCAATAAACAGGGACAGGAGCTGCAGTCCTACAGACACAGGGACAGCCCAGGGTTTTCCATACGGATCTCACCTTCCACTGGCAGAGGCAGCTCTTACCCCTGTGGCGTTTGTGACCACATCTCAACCCAAAGCTGCTTCAGAGAGTTTTGCTGTAGCTGAATCAGGCCAGATGAGCCTCGTGGAGGTTTTCCAGGGAGGCAAAAGAGCTGCCTGCCTCCCCAAGGCTTCTCTCTGCTCCATTTACTCAGCGTATCTGAGGTCCAGCAAAACCCATCACCTCTTCTGAAATCAAACATCCAGAGACAAAACTGAGCAACATAAACTCCTCCTGTCCCAGGCTGTCACTCTGAGTAGTTTCTACCAGCAAGGAAAGCATTAGGCACTAGTAATACCCCAGCGTGTTTAGGTATTTTAAGGCATATTCTTCCAGTGTGTGTGCCCATGATGGCTGTGTCAGGAGGACCAGGTGGCTGCCCATGATGGAAGGGCTTTGGGGATATCTGTACTCATGGAGAGCCCTTCTCTACCTACACGTGATACAAAAATGTTGAAGTGTTTTATTTTATGTAGGTAGAACAGTTGCAATTCATCACTTTAATCCCTTTTGTGTTTAACATGTTGTTGTACTGAAATATTGATGGCTTTTTGTGATAACAAAACCGTCTGATTTATACTAAATACCCACTTCATATATGGAGATCGAAAAATATTTATTGTCATATTTAATTTGAGCTCTTTATAATATTTGAAGCCTAGTATAACCCAGTATAAACCCCTATCATGTTAAAATATAGATTCATGTTTTATGGTAATAAAGAAGTGAAATGCAATCAAGCCCACATCAGCATTACCTCCATGTTGCTCTGGTTTTTGTTCTGATCTATTTTACATGCACCATGGAGCAGAGCAGCATGAATTGGTTTGAGAAGCAGGTTTGCCTGGGCTGGGGTCCAGCAGGACAGGGACCCATCACAAAGCATTTCCAAGGGAAGCCATGAGGCGAGGCTGGGAAACAAACCTACTGCAGCTGGAAGATCTCGACTCAAGCACCATTTCCAAGGCCTGTCTAGACAGGGAGAATACAGGGCTAATTGCTGCCTGGCTCAGCAGAGCTCTGCTGGCTCTAATCAAGCTACCGAGGGCACCAGCAGCAAGCCCAAGGAACATGTGCTCTCCAGGGTGGTGGGTCCACATCCCGTGTGCGATTGGTCTGACAAATCCATCTGGCTGCTTTCCCCTGGGGAGATGAAGGGAACTCAGCTGTGCCTTCGTGTCCTACAGTCTCAGCTCAGTGGAGAAAAGAGGGAATGGGGTTTAAAGTGTCTGTTAAGAGCATGTCTCTGAAGAAGAAAACTTGCTCATCCAGTGGGAGACAGCGCACAGCACAGAGCCATAAATAATGCATAGATCCTTCACACAGTGTTTGCCTCAGCCTTGCGTTCCTCCGAGAGTCAGCAAATACTCTTCTTCTCTTTTGTGTTTCTGTCCAATGGTAGGTGGCTCTGGGAGAAGGGAAAGTCACTCACAAGCGCTGGGCTGAGCTGCTTTTACATCTTCCTCCTCTCTGCTCCTCTTCACCGCCTTCCCAAAGAGCCCGCGAGTGGTGTCAGACCCGCAGCGCTGCCAAGGGTGTAGCTGCAGCTGGGGTTGGGAAGCAGATTGGCTTCATGTGTTAAGCTAAAGGCAGATTTCAGAGCAAAGAGGGCGAACTGCAGCCCAGCCCTCGCAGTGCCCGGGACTGCTGCCTCCAGGCAAACAAAGCAGAAGGATTTGACTGCTGGGGAATAGCAGGAGACAAAACAGGAGTTTCTCTCCAGGCTGCCATGAGCAGCAGGGTGAGAGAGGTGATCCTGCCCTTCTGCTCTGCTCTCATGAGACCCCCCCCTGCAGCACTGGGTGCAGGGCTGGTGTCCTCAGCATAAAGACATGGAGCTGTTGGAGCAAGTGGAGAGGAGGCCACGAGGATGAGCAGGGGCTGGAGCAGCTCCTGTATGGAGACAGGCTGAGAACATTGGGGCTGTTCAGCCTGGAGAAGAGAAGCTGCTGGAGACCTCAGAGCAGCTTCCAGGGTCTGAAGGGAGCTACAAAGATGCTGGAGATGGGACTCTTCATCAGGGACTACGGTGATAGGACAAAGGGTGGTGCGTTCAAACTGAAACAAGGGAAGTTCAGGATAGATTAAGCAAGAAGTTCTTCCCTGTGAGGGTGCTGAGGCGCTGGCACAGGGTGCCCAGAGAAGCTGTGGCTGCCCCATCCCTGGCAGTGTTCAAGGCCAGGTTGGACACAGGGGCTTGGAGCAACCTGCTCTAGTGGAAGGTGTCCCTGCCCACGGCAGGGGTTGGAGCTGGAGGAGCTTTAAGCTCCCTTCAACCCAAACCATTCTGTGATTCTATGATTCTAATGCAAATACTTCCCTGAAAAACAGGTTTGGAACTCCCATGGACTGCTAAAAGGAAGGATCTAAAGCCCACAGCTGCTGAGCAGGTGCCTGAAATCATGATGTTGCTGATTCCCAAACTGCTAACAAGCTGTTCAGAACCCTAAACTGCTAATTACGTGTCTAAGACCTATAAAGAGTGTCCAGGACGCTTTCACGCTATCAAAATAGTCCAGACCCAATTGCTGACAGATTATTAAAATAAATCTGGGATTACTTAATGACACACACTAGAGTCTGAGCACAAAACTAGGGTTTTGGGATCCCAAATCTGCTAAAAAGATGCTCAGGATCCTGCTGCTTCTCCAAGTCCATGTTTTGGGAAGCAATTTGTGAATTTGAATGGTTCTCTTGTGTTGTCCTCGTCTCTCCTTGAGTCCATCCCTTCAGGTGGGATTTGTGACCCATGGGTTGTCCCAGCTGGATGCAGCATTTCTTCTGTGTTACAGCCACTGTTTGAATCACATGGAACAGTAAAAGGAGAGCAACTCTATTAAAAGCCACCATAGAGAGTCGTGTCACACTGACACGTATTTCTCTTTCTACAGAGCATCCTGAGATGACTTCAGTTCGACAGAGTCTGACCTACTTTAAAGACAGGATGATTTTGTCCTAGTAACAGCTCTATTTGGGGGCAAAGAGATAGAAGTAAAAGCTTCTGAAATCCCAGTCCAGTTTCCTGGCCACAGGCTCATGCCCCCCAGTAAGATTCAGAGCTGCTTGACATTGGCATCCACTCTTCTGTCCGCTCCTTGGCTTTCCTGACACATCCTTCCCAAGCACATGCTGCAGCCTTGGCTTTCCCAGCAAGGGAAAGGAGAGCAGTCTCAATTAGTCATTGCATCATTTGCACAGCCATCAATTGGGAGAAGTAATTAACTTGAACGTGTTTATCTACAGTAATTACGAATTTGCATTGCTCGCTCTGTCAATAAAGCGATTGGACACCCGGCACTCTCTGAAGTACTCACAGAGCCCTTGCATTCCCTATCTTGCATGAGACCTGGATCTTTATAAGGACCACATTCACTCCTGGCTCTGTCTGTATCCTTTCTGTCTCTCAATACCCTCCTGAACATCTGAGGCTCCTGGGATGGTTCTCAAAGGCCCTCCTCACCATGCAACCAATAGACCCTGGTTTGCTTCCATTCTACATCTGGTTGATGGTAACAACAACCCAGAGAACAAACCTTGTGGTGGGAATAGAAGACAGTGAGTTGCTTCAGCGTGGTAGTGACTGAGACTGTATTTGGATTTTAAGGGAATTTCAGCAGGTTCATGATTTTCCCTGGGATTCCCTGGCATTTGGCGAGAAGAGTTCAATCTGCATGGCTGCTAGGACTTGCCTGCAAGCCTCCCATCCAGAGAGTCCCCCTCTGTCTCACACTGCAGGTGGTGCATGTCACATAATACATTCTTGATATGTTTCTGAGCTTGATTCCTCGCCTTCGCTTCTGTTGGAGGCTGCTGGGATGTGGGCTGGCTCTGCACACCACGCATACTCCCTGGAAGATGCTCCAGTGAACAAACATTCATTAAACCCCACCAAATGTGAATTATAAGTGACTGTGTAAAGGTGCTGGTGAATCGAAAACATATGCACACAGTCAAAGCAAATGATCTGGAACACAACAGCAAGAGATGGAAAACTCTCTCACATTGCAGCCTGACACGTGTCTCAGGGTTGATGCTGAGCTCATGGCTAGGGCAGACCGGCTCCTCATGCTTCTCTCCTGCTGCATTTTCATCAGCATGAGCCTTTTACTGCTGACCCAGAGGTGACTCCAAAGTCCAAGGGAGCTCTGGTAAAGCCACCCTCACCCATTCAAATAGCTTTATTCTACTTTGCATCAAACAGCCAGTATGGGTTTAGTTTTCGGTCTCTCTCCTTGCATTGGTTAAGCAGAGCATCCCTACTTTTGCAGCAGGACCAGCTGAGATCTGGCCAGCTTGATCATACTTCTCCTTGCATCAGGGTAATCCTTCTGAAGATGGGTTGTAGGGTGATCTACCAAAGCACCAGCAGGTTTCAGTAGTACCAGCTCTGACTGCAGCACAGGATGGCGTTAGCAGGGTCGTTGCTGTCCTCCCTTAGAGTGGAGCTTTTGAGCACAAAGTTTAGGATTCAAAAGGGGACAAAATGCACTCAGAGCAAAATCCCCAGGCTGGCACTAAAATCAGGAAAGCAGGTTGAGCTGCTTATTCAGCACAAAGCTGGGATGCCAGTCCCAGACAACATCCCCTAAGACAACAGAAAGTGAGTCTTAATTAGTCCACATCTGGACCTGGTTTTGTCCTAAGTGCATTCCCACATCACCTGATTCCAGCCCTCCAGCTCCTGCACTCACCCCCTTCAGGCATTGCAGAGCATCTTTCAAGGGAGCTGATTTGCAGTGTAAGCCCGTAACACATCCCTGCAAGGCATGTTTGATGTGGCTCCAGGTTTGCCTGTCAATGTTTCCATACAGCTCTAATTAATAGCAACAACAATCGCTTTTTAGCCACGGGGGGGTAAACCCTGGTGGGCAGAGTGACTCTTTCTCTCACTGCTACCACAGCCTTGTCTCTCTAGGAAACGTGAGGGCAAACTTCCAAATGTCTTTCCTCTTCTGCAGCATGTTCCAGCCCTGCAGGGGAGCCATATTTTGTAATGAAACCCAGTGCATTTGCTCTCACTTATATACGGGATAAGAGACCAGATGGTCTGTTTCATGAGACAATAATCAGAGTTCCCAGGTGGGTGAAAGCAAGACCAACTCGCTCATTTATAGAGGGAGTGTATTACTGTATTTTCAAATAAGGTTTCCATTTTTCTCTCTCTTGTATTTTGGAAAGCTACTTGGTCAGAATCAATTTCTCAGATGCTTTCCCCTCTTTTTCTCCCTTTTTCTCAGACACCTCTTAAATCAGAGAGAATATTGTACTATTTTTAAGTACCAGAGAGGAGAGACCATGTTCCCGATCCATCTTTGTGCAATACAGCAGCATTCCAGATGCTCACAGATGCAATATCAATATAGATGATAAAGTCACACTGCATCTAGTGCATTGATTTCAGTCAGATTTGCCATCAGCAAAACTCCCAGGACCTTTATACCACTCCTTGAAGGTGAAAACGTTGAATAACACTCAAGGATGCACTCAGTTTGATGTTAACATCTAAGTGTGAGACATGGTCAGACTGGAGAGTGTCTGCAGCTCAGGTCTTGCACTCATATATTAGGTAGATGCTCATAGCAACATGAAAACCCTCAACCATAGAAGCTGCTTCAGCCTCCACACAGGATCTTCACATAACACTGGACACACTTAAGCACCTTGAAGTGCTTGCATCCTTATGGATTAAATATTGAATCTCCATCTAGACATAGGCAGGGTCCAAGTGAATCAACTTTCCAGAACAGACAATGATGAAAAGCACAGAATTCACACCATGTGTCTCCAAAAACCAGGAGAAAGGGTTTTCCAGGATATGACTGTGTTTTTCCAGGTTTCCTTGTCACCCACCTTTCCTTGCTGAACCTGCATCGGATGTGCCCAACACCCACAACCCAGGTGTACACCCAATCCGTACCTTCTGTAACATCAAACTGGAGAGGTCCTTAAATGCAGCCTTCTATTACTGGCAACCACATCTTATAATCCCATCCACAAGAGATGATCCCATTTTAAAACCTGCTAGGCTTTTTATCCCCCATATTCCCACTGAGCAGTTCCTTCAGGAGTTCATTCCTTCAAGCAGTAAAAAAAACCTTTCTAACTTCCATCATAAAGTTATCTGTGACCAATTTCTACCGTTTGCTCCAAAGCCAGCATCATCATTTAGCTGAAATAGCTGTTTCCCTCTCAGTGCTTATCCCCTTGGCATATTTTCTACAGAGTAATCACAGCCCTTCACACAGCCATTGCCTGAGCTTAAACAAGCTGAATGCTCATCATCTTCCCTTCCCTTCTGCAACAGGTGCTTTTCCCTTAATCCTCCTCGTAGTCTCTCTGTACCTGTTCCACTTTGGGTTCAGCTGCTTTTGAACTCATAAGACTGATGTTCACTCTGCTCTGCCATTTCCTGCTGCTTTTCCACTGCCATCAACATATCCTGATCTCCATAAGAAACAGCTTTGTCAAGATCCTTGGCAAGGTAGTTTTCTGAGAGGTACGAAGGTACCAACGTGATGTGCTCTAGAGAGGTGTGCTGCCTACCAGGGGGCTATGAGGGACATCACCAAGAGACTAGCAAGCCTCAAACACTGTGCTGACTATTACCCACTGCCATTGTTCCACATGGGCAGCAGGGACACAGCCAGGAGCAGTATGAGGACTACCATGGTGGATCACCAAGCCCTAGGAGAATGGTGAGGGACTCTGGAGCACAGGCAGTTTTAGCATCAATCCTCCTGGTCCAAGGGAAGCGGTTTGAAAGGACCAGTCAAATCTGGTGATTCAACAAATGGTTACAGGGCTGGTGCCACAACCAGGGGCTCAGCTGCTTGGACCATGGGACTGGCTTTGAGAAACCTGGGCTGGTGGGGGCTGGTGGGGTCCATCTGTCAGAGAAAGGGAAGAGCACCTTCATCAGCTTGCTAAGCTGTTGAAGAGGGCTTTAAACTGAAGTTGCCATGAGAGGGGAACCTCAGTCTATCCCACCCCTACCAGTTTGGTGCCCAGAGACTGAGACAAATCGTAGGTCAGCAGAAAAACACCTGAAGAGCAGCACAAAGGAATTCCAGCCACTCCAGTAAGTCAGCTTCATGCGGAGCCCAACTTAAATGCCTAGATGCTAATGCATGTAGCATGGGGAATGAACAGGGAGGAAAAAGCTTTGGCAGGATGGATGAGGAGAAAAGCTACCAGTTGGCTTAGGGGTAGACAATGGTTTCATGAAAGCAGGCCTGGCAACACCAGTTGGCAATAACATCTCCCTGCTACCAGCTCCAAAATGCTTTCGTAGACATAACTCCACAAAGCAACAGAAACCTCCTCTCTGGAGCTGAGCCTGAGCTGCTCCACGTGGCTCATGAAGGGGAATTGGGCTTTGAAGAAGAAACCTTTCACATTGCACTCTGAGGTCTTAAGTATTATTGCTCCCTGTTGAGTGTGGGTTAAGGGAGGAAAACAGTGGTGCTTTAATCCTTGCCTCTTTTGCGGCTCTTGTAAAGGCATATAAAACCAATAATGAGCCACTCCACCACTTTAAGCAGTCAGGCAATGATGAATGAGACCCACTAAACACCTCTGTGTTTGCCAAGGGTACTCTAGATTATTCTTGAACCTGTTTTAACCTCAGCAGTTAACCTCTGGCATGGTTCAACCCAGCTGGCACATAAGCACCAGGCGCACTCACTCCCCTCTGCCCCCGGGGATAAGAGGAGAATTGGGAAAAGGTAAAACCCCTGCGATGAGATAAGAACAGTTTAATAGCTGAGCTATAATTATCGTCATAGTAATAATAACTTTAATGAAAAGGTGGTAATGAAAAGAGGAATAAACATCACGAAACCCAAGTGATGCTCCATATGATTGTTCGCCACCTGCTGACCGACGCCAATCCCACCCTGAGCAGCGATCGGCCCTTCCCAGCCAACCCCGATCCCAGCTTCTACCCTGAGCCTGGCATCCTGTGGTTTGGAATATCCCTTTGGCTGGTTCAGGTCACTGTCCTGGCTGTGCTCCCTCCCGGCTTCTTGTGCCCCTCAGTGCAGAGCATCGACACTGTTTCCAGTCCTTAGTTAGGGTCAGACCTGCTCAGCAACACCTACAACATCCCACTGTTATCAACACTGTTCACATCCGAAATCCAACCCACAGCACTGTACCAGCTCCTAGAAGTAAAGCAAATCCATCCCAGCCCAAACCAGGACAATCTCCTTTTCCACAAAGTTGCCATTGCACAGCATCCAGGATGGAGCTCAAGATAACAAGGTTAAGGAATGGTTCTCTGAGAGGAAAGGAGTATTTGTTTCACAGCTTTACCTACTTCCTAAGCCTCAGAATTCTAAAGGAATAGGAAGATAATCCTGTGTTCGTAGCAAAGGCAGGAGGCAAGCTATGCAATTCAGCAAAGAAGTATCTTTTTATGACAGTCTGGCATGAAAAACACAGAGAAATAATAGAGCTAAGCATCTTTTCCAACGATGGAGGTTCACACAAGTGTCCCTCACTCCCTTGAATTCAAATCCTTTCCTGGAGATAAGACCACAAACGCAGCAGAGCAGGCAGTTGGTGTCAGGGTTGGGAGCATATCACCTGGCACCATTAGACATGCTCGTGCTTTGCCATGGCCATCTGTGCTGCACAGAGTGATAGGGTTTTCAGAGAACCCCAAAATGAGCTGGCATTGAAGACTCAAAGGTACATTGAAGACCCAAAGGTACACTCATTTGATGCTGTACTTGAGGATCCGTTCCAGAATCCCTGGAAAACATGGTAACTCCAGCACAAGCTTGGGTTGATCCTGCTATGCTGTGTCTTGCTTCTACTCTGCAGAGCAGAGGAACACACAGCTCTTCTTCATCCTTGGACCCAGGTAAAGACCTGCATATTGCTTCCACCAGTAGAAAGTCTGCCCAGCTCACACCCACCAGTGGGCTCTTCACACTCAGTGCGAGTTGGTCTAAAGGACCAAAGGCACATCTGGTAACTCCCTGGTGCCTGCAAGAAATGAGCTGAACATGGGCTGGAACATCTCTCTTACGTGGACAGGCTGAGAGAGCCGGGCTGGGTCAGCCTGGAGAAAAGGAGGCTTCTTAAGGGGAGACCTCAGAGCAGCTCCAGCGCCTAAAGGGGCTCCAGGAAACCTGGAGAGGGGCTTTGGACAAGGGATGGAGGGACAGGACAAGGGGAATGTCTTTAACCTGACAGAGGGGAGATTGAGATGAGCTCTGAGGCAGAAGCTCTTCCCTGTGAGGGTGCTGAGGTGCTGGCACAGGGTGCCCAGAGAAGCTGTGGCTGCCCCATCCCTGGCAGTGTTCAAGGCCAGGATGGACACAGGGGCTTGGAGCAACCTGCTCTAGTGGAAGGTGTCCCTGCCTGGGGAAGGGGTTGGAGCTGGAGAAGCTTTAAGGTCCCTTCAACCCAAACCAGCCTGGAATTCTGTGTTTCTATGCCAGCACAGTCCCTAGGGACCATCCTCTGCTACAGCCCCTTGCCTACCTTCAGCAGCCTCCCCGATCCCCACCAGCCTGGGCACTACTCCGAACAACAGCCTGCTCTTCCACTAGCCTTTCCTTCCTCTCCCAGCACAGGATAGGTGCGGAAACCCAGTGTGGAGTTACTGGACAGTGTCTCTCAACTCAGGAAGCAAGGCCCAGAAACCATTCCTGCAGGGCTGAGCAGACGGGTGTCTCAGGAACATGGATTTCCCCCCAAGTAGCAGGCATCGTATGCATCCAACCACTGTAGGAAGTGACAAACAATCATCATCTGCACCACTGACTCATTACCATCCTTAACAAGCCAGTGAGACAGCAGCCAACATCTTGACTGAGGAACATCGCACTGATGTGGCCTGAGGGGGACCCCTAGTCAACCCCCAATAGCTGGAAACACCTCAAGCCTGGATGTGCCTGGGGAGAACATGAAGGGAAGTTACTCTAAGTGGGACCATGAAGCACTTGCAGGGAGATGGAGCTGGATGGGCATGCAGCTCAGAGGAGGGCTTCCTGAGCACACTGCTTTCTGTTCTTCCTGGGTTTAATGAAAGTCTGTGTGTCTTTCTTGAAAGACAAATGCAATCACAAGAACCTGCTTCACTCAGACATTTATTTCTCCTCCTGTTCGAAGGAAGATTGGAAGGCCCAGAATACACAAGCTAAAAGGGCTAACAACAGCAGCGTTAACAACTCACACCTCTTCCCAACGTGCAGGATCACTTCACAAACAGGCACTGTACCTACCTGATCTGCAACGGAATCAATGCACAAAACATTTCCCTATCCCTGCTGACTAAACTGTCCTTGCTTGATCTCTACAAGTAGTTTGCCAAGTCAATTTACCTGTGGTAGCTGCACTTTACTTTAACCCCCTGCAAGCAGTGCCATTACAGGCTGGTTTGGAACAGGGGAGGAAAATACGCTGCAATTAATTGTACCAGCAAACAACCTCCATCAAATGGAGGAATAATCTCAGGCTTAGAAAGACCCTTCCATGTTTAACAGCATTCCAAAGTGGAGGGGAGGCTGGCGTTTTTACTTAGGGATACTGTTTAGCCTGCAGGCACTTGAAGAAACTATCTGGGGCTTGCAGAGCCGGGAATAGCTGCGGATGCTCAGGTACACTGTGTACCTGACTTGCAAATGTAGTAAGCAAGGCCATCAAAATGGTTTTAGAGTGAAGACATTTGTAGAAAAATATCTGTTTGGTTTGAATTCTTTCCAAGTGGGAATGATGGATATTCTTACCTTGCCCAAAATCACAACCTATGTCATTCTCTGAGGCTGGTTAAAAGCGATCCCCTCCCTTATTTAATTTTTAATCTATTTTAAAACTAAATGTGTAACAAGAAATACAAACCAGGAAGACAGTTCTTGCCCCAAGGAGCTGGCAATTGTATTGTCAATCTGAAGAGAGCAGTGTAAATGCTGCACTAACATGTATTACAGAGGCTCAGAGCTGGGCAGGCGCCTGTTCATCCCCATGCCCTGAGGAACACGATGCAAAGGTGAAGTCAGCTTGTGCATCCCAATTCCTGCAGCTCAGGTTCACAGCAGCACCATGGGCCCACTCCTGCTGCTGGGAATCGGGCAAACTCAGAGCTAGTAGGTTGGTGGGGGAAACCTGTTGCACATGGAGTTAAGCTGGGAGTGGATCCTGGTGAGACAAGAAAGCATCACCCCTATGTGGGTTTTGGGGTCTTCTCCTGTTCCTCAGTGTGGTCACACATACATTGTGATAAACATCATGGAGAGCAGTCTGAGTGCTGGGAGGAGGTGTTCAGGGCAGCTCCCAGCCATGACTTTTGTCCTGTGTATGCTATGGGGCAAGATACCAGCACCCCTGTTTTCTACCCACAGAAATTAGCTGCTGGCTCACTTCAGGTTGGAGTCCAAGACTTAACTCCCAAATCCAAATAGGTAACCTGGGTGTTGAAGAGAAATGGCAGCATTTCTGCTCACAGCCTCCTGTTTGTGGGGTGGAGCAGAGGGAACAGCAGGAGCAAGGCTGGAGGGCTCCATACATGATCTCTTTGCCTTTCCCATCTCTTTTCAAGAGCTATGAGCCGTAAGAGCAAAAGAAGTCCCACCGGAATGGCTGGGGGCTAATCAGAATGGCAAAGCCCAGGAAGAGAAAGGGTTCAAATGGTTTAAATGCATACTTTTCCTGCCCTTTCCCAAGTTCGGGAGGGAAGAATGATATTCATGACATTTGTCTGGGCCTTTGCTTAAAAATAGAAGGATGTCTCCACTCTCCCAGTTCCCCTTCCACATTCCCACCTTCTTTCTGAGAGATGGGGTGTGGGCATTTACTGCATAAAGCATCCAGCACCATGAGGCTCTTGTATGCCCCAAATCCTTGGGATCTGTGTAACCCATATTATACATACAGCACTATATTCCAAAGCTGTGCCTGAATGATAACCAGCAGAAGCATCTCTAACTTTCTGGACAACGTGGTGGTTAAAAAATCAGGATGCAGCAGCTGTGCTCCCAATAGGAACGACAGTGGCAGCCCAGCAGCGATTCATGTAGATACATGCATAGAATTAGAGTCATTGAATCAGCCAGGTTGGGAAAGACCTTTCAGCTCATCAGGTCCAACCATTCCCAGCGCTGCCAAGGCCACGACTAACCCCTGGCACTGAGGGTCTCATCTGCATGGTTTGGGAACACTCGCAGGGACAGTGACTCCAGCCCTGCCCTGGGCAGCCTGTTCCAATGCCTGAGCACCCTCTGGGCAAGGAATTGTTCCTCAGCTCCATCTAAACCTGCCCTTTGAAAGCTTTGCTGCCGCTATGAAGGTCATCCCTGCATTTCTCCCCCACAGGAAGGAACTGGCTCTGCTCCAGCACCTCAATGTCTCTCTCGTAGTGAGGGCCCAGAACTGAACACAGGATTCGAGGTGTGCAGAGGAGAACCACTTCAGCAAATACAAGGAGGGGAAATGAATGCTTTACACAGTTGTGAAAGACCAAATCCATCCTAGAACAAGTTGTTCTTGAAACACAACTTATGAAGCTTGTTTTCCTAAGAATTTTGTCTTCTAACCTCTCCCTGCTCTGTCCCAAGTTCCTCAGGACTCCCACCAGGTCAAAGCAGAGTAAACCAGGAGCATGTGACACCCACATCCATGTACCCACCTTCACACGCACACAGATCTACCCCTAGGTGTTTCTCCATGTCCCATGGGTAGCACAGCTCGGTGCATGCTGGTTTTTCTTTCCTGGTGCTGTCTGTACTGCCAGGAAAGTGTAAGCTGTCGTCTTGTTGCCAGGCTGCTTTCGGAGGAAGTGGGGCACATACGTCTGTTGGACAGCTGGTTGCTGTCAGACTCAATGCGTAATACTCTTGTTGACCTTGCTTCTCCTCGGTGGACTTGAGCTTGGGTCTCTCTCAGCTGCCACTTTTCATGAAACTTGTAGAAACCAACGGGTTTGGAGACTTCTTCTGCTTTTTTCTCTTTTAAATGGAGGCATAATTGCTCCAACGTTCTATAATCATGAAATAAGGCTAAAAGTGAACTAGAAAGCTCAGAGGATGGTCTATCAGAAAGCATCTTGCTCTGAACCATGCCCTTTGAACAAGGAGACTCGTTTGAAAGCAATGTATGAAATCCCCCTATTTGGGGAAAGCCAGATATGAGTATAGAACTCAGGGTTCACTCTTAACATCAAATGATACCAGGTTTGCCTCAAAACCCATGTAAAATCTCCTGGGTTGCATTCAGAAAGCTTTATCTGATGGAAAAATCTCAGTGGAAGCATTCAGACTGATTCTGGGCACAGGCTCATCGATCTCTGTTTCAGAACCCATATTTGCTTCTGGTCTGAATTTGGTTTTCTTTGAGCCAGCCTCAGGACTTTGCTTCCTCCTTGCCATAAACACAGTTTTCTCCCATTTCTGTCCCACCTTCCCTGTTCCTGCCAGAGCAGAGATGTAATTTAAGTTTCTGAACACTAAAGTACCCAGCAGAGAAACTGGTTTTAGTAACTTCGGAGTCCTATGAGCACCGTAGGAGACTCTTGCACATTTTTTGAGTATCATGCATGAACACCACAGAAAAATCTTTGGTGGTCTATTTTTCTCTGGAGAGATGCAATTGTTCAGAGACATCATCATAGGACTGACTTCTAAGGGTCTTTTTGTGCTACCAAGTGATAATGAGAAGAGAATGATTTTTCCAGGGATGGATGCAATTGTGGAGGCAAACAGCATGATCTCACTCTCACTAATGTCTTCAGGAGGCAAACTCCACTGGGGTTCAATAGAATTAGGATTGGTTTGTCAGCCCAGGACTTGCTTTCTCGCACAGCTCTTCCTTAACAGCCATCTATAGCACTGCATCTTCTCACTCACAGCATCCCTCTGCTGTCGTTTGTGTCCCTGTAATTACATGCACCCCAGAAGGAGCTCATTGCAGTTGGTGTAGAGCAGCAAACAGCAGTCGTGTTAATTCTGCTGCAATCCCTTGTCATTGCCTTGACAGAAACAAATTCGTTTGTTACGCATGTGGATGTCACATGTATTTCAGCAGAAGCTCCATCATAGTTTAACATTAGTTAATGGCTACTTAGAGTGCTCTTGGAGCATCTGTAGAAGGGATGGCAGCTGTGGGATTCATCGCCAGGGTAGAGTACAAGAAATGCAGCTCAGTGAACAAGTGTGAAGTTTAACATCTGCCACAGCAACTCCTTCTTGTAATGAGGGCATGATACCCACAGCCTGTCTCGTCACGCTACTCATGAGAACTGTACCAGTGTTTTACATAAAGATTGGGAATATTGTTGGAGAAGCTGCAATAGCAGCAGCTTTCCCAAAAGCTTTTGGGAAAATACTTTGTTTATTAAAAAAAGGAAGAATCCCCAAAGATTAAATGCTTCAAAGAAAAAGATTAATACACCAGGACTCTGTGGCTGCAAAGAGTCCTGCAAAGAAGGAGACAACATGTCAGGTTCTGGGTGATAGAATCCAACCAGTGTGCCCAGAGGAAAATAACACTGTGTTGAACAGAAACTGCAGCCCTGAGCAGAATCCACAGTAACACTTCTGGTCCATGTTTTCAGAGGAAACACAAGAAATCCTGTTCTAACCCAAGGTCCGTCCCCACCCAGTAAATCATCACTTTCCAGATGGTTTGCAGTCCCTCGCATCTCCCAAAATGATGTTATCAACCATTTGAGGTCAAACTGAACCCTCTCTGATACCCTGGTTCAGCTCTCATGTGTTTCTCCATCGCTGGAAAACTGCTGCTGACTTAACAGCCCTACTGATGCTGCTGGTTCATGCATGGTAGGCAAAGATGGATCACACATGCTGCTCTTCCAAAGCATAGCAGGTGGTGGTGGAAGAAATACAGAGGCTCTAATGGATCTATCTACATATACCATCCATTTTAGTGCCAGGAGCAGTGGAGTGTGGTGTTGAAAGTTTAGCTAATTAAGGGTTAAGCGTACATTAATTTTCCCCATTGGTCATTAACTCTCCGCTGCAATTAATTTAGTCCTTTATCATCGCACCTGTGGCATACTGCAATGATGGGGTTTTGCCTGCCATTAAATGATCCCTCGTGGCAATTAGACTCTCCACCCTGCTGTACCAGGGCTTCAGCTCATCATTTTCTACTTGAGCTGGGGGAAGGAAGTCACCAGCCACAGCGGCAGAGGTTTGAGTCCTTCAGTTTTCCTGCTCACAATACATGCAGTGAAGTCGCCAGAGAGCATTTGCTTGGGTTTATTTATTCCCTTCTTCCGGCCTAAGATTCGTTTCTCTCAGACATCCAGGTGAACAATCACTGTTTTGGGATTCGGCCCCACTAAGTGAAGTCTCTCCTGACTGTCCCTCCCTGCATGAGTGTGCGATTGCAGAAAGCTTGGAAAGAACATGAGCGGAACAGCAGGCACAGAGGAGGAAATCACAGCACAGAAGTGGCTCATCTGACAGGGGCAGACAACTGAGCAACTTCTACTGCACGTGAAGAAGCACCAATGGCCCAGGTTCCCCTGCATGGGCTCCTCTCTGGAAACACAACCAAGTAGAGATTAAGCCTCCTTTCATCTATCTCACCCTGCGCAAATATATGTGCATCTTCCATTACCCTTCACCTCTTCACTTCACGCTCCCTGAATTCACACACAGGTTAAATCCTTTCTTCAACAGCAACAACAAATGAGCAAAACCATTCTGCTTTTCTTCAAACACTGGAATGTGCTTCAGTTGTAAATGTTCATGGCTGGATGGAAATTGTTTCTTGATGGGCCCTGAGCATACTGGTATCAATCTGTTTAACTGACTCACAGCCTCTTTTTACCTCCAAGGGGCAATTTTGTTGTTCTGGTGCTGGTCTCGTAGATCAATCCATGGCAGATGGAGTCAGACACATCCACCTCATCTAGCTTATTTTCCATCTTAGTGTGTTGAGCTTGTGATCCCTGAGAGGTTCCCTCACAGCTATTCGCTGTGAGGTCAGGAAATCCCCATGAGCTTCTAGAAGACTGTTCAGGTTCTGCTCATCCCTCAACAAAGTGCACACATTTAAGACTTTTTTCTTAACCTCTCAGCAGATGCAGGTGGCAAAATAACCACTGACTTTTACAACCTGCGATACAGCCACAGGTCATGATTTCTGCCCTCTGGAAGACCTGTGCTCCCCCTACCCCTGGCTCTCCCATACCTGGGCTCATCTTGTAGGCAAGAAAGTTTTCCACAGATCTGTTTTTTCCAAAGAGCTCTTCCTATGGAAAGCCACGTGAAGGGTCACATCACAGTAGGCAAACTACTTTCTATATCTTTTGAGTATTATACACAGTTGATACAGCTGTGGCAGTGATACATCCTTCGGGTGCCTAGCTCAGGCCCACCTTACCATGGTATCTGAGCAATATCATAGAATCATAGAATGATTTGGGTTGGAAAGGACCGTAAGATCATCTAGTTTCAACCCTTCTGCCATGGGCAGGGACACCTCACAGTAGAACATGTCACTCAAGGCTCCATCCAACCTGGCCTTGAACACTGCCAGGGATGGAGCATTTACCAGTTCTCTGGGCACCCTGTGCCAGCGCCTCAGCACCCTCACAGGGAAGAGCTTCTTTCTTACATCTAACCTGAACTTCCCCTGTTTCAGTTTGAACTCATCACCCCTTGTCCTATCACTCCAGTCCCTGATGAAGGTCCCATCTCCAGCATCCTTGTAGCCCCCTTCAGATACTGGAAGCTGCTCTGAGGCCTCTCATGCAGCTTCTCTTGCCCAGGCTCAATATCTGCCTTTTTACTGCCTGCAGCATGGCCACAAGTCCCCCCAACAGCCAGTTAATGGGTAATTCTAGTGCACCAGCCACGCTGAGCCTGCTCCAGGTAGAAATGCCTTTAATGAATGCTCTTGTGGAGACGTAGGAGGGACTCGCAGATGCCAGAGGAGATGGAGCTGCCTGGGATGACCCCGCTGTCCCTGCTGCTGTGCAGCCAGCTGCGCTCCCCACGGGCTGCCAGCCACGTCTGCTCAGTCAAGAGGAGCTGAATGATGGATTCGAGGGGGTTTTCTCTGCTGTCTCCTCCTAAAGCGAAAGGAGATGGTTTCAGGAGATGGAAAAGTGCAGGGGCTTGCTCAGAGAAACTGTGATGGACTTATTATGGATCAGAGCCATGAATGCCTTGGACAGTCCATGCAGAGTTGTCAACAGCTGTGAATTTTAGGCTGATCTTTTACCATAGGTCAATAATGTGGACTCACAGAGGGGAAGGTAACCATCTCCCAAAACTGGCTCTTGTTTGTCATACTCACATTGAAGACAGACAGTGAATTGAGCTCAGAGAGGCTGTGGCTGCCCCATCCCTGGCAATGTTCAAGGCCAGATTGGACACAGGGGCTTGGAGCAACCTGCTGTAGTAGGAAGTGTCCCTGCCCGTGGCAGCGGACTGGAACTGTATGATCTTCAAGGTCTCTTCCAACCCAAACCAGCCTGGGATTCTATGTTTCTAGGAAAAGACAAGATTCCTCTAAAACAGCAAAAAGGGATACACTTATTTTTTATTACAGAGGCATAAGATAATTCAGGTTGACCTCAAGAGGCCACCACTGAAGTCAGACTTGTTTTCTCCTTTAATCAAGTGAGAACTTCTGTTTCACTTCATGACCACTGCTTTGGTTTCTGCCTATTTCTGCTTTTTGCTTCGCCTCCAGATGCTGTTTGATACAGATGACATGGATGAGGAGCTCTCACTTGGCCTCATGATGAGTGGCTGTGTTGAATGGGAATCACTTTGAAGACAAGAGTGGTTCTTACTCTCCTACAAATGAAGCGGCCAGATGCACAGTGTAAAGCCAAGACCTTGGGCAAGGGAAGGCTGAGCCCACAGCTGGGTTTTATGCACAGAAGTGCTTTGTCTTACCTTCTTCAGGGCCCTCATTTTACAGCTAAATGCTCCAGGGGCAGAGAAACGCAGTCCAGACAAACGCTGGGTGGAATGAGGATCTGCATTTCTCAAGGGCAAGGTTTGCGTGTCAGCCAGATACGTGTCCCAAGAACAATCCACCTCATTTAGACACCCAACGTGACACCAGCAACATGATAACCCTGCCCTCCCTCCCTCCCTCCTGTGCCTGTGCCCATGCACTGAAGCTCGACAGCAAACTCAAGATGTTGTAATGCAGACTGGGAAGGCTGCACAAAGATTGCAGCTCCTAGTGGAAGAACTACCAACTTGTGTAAAGGGTGTCACAGAAGTGCAGATCTCATTATGGCATCTCCGGTTCTGGAGCAAACTTTGGGAAAAGTAGCGATTTTCCAGGAAAAAGAAGTATGAAATAGAAAGAAGGGATGTTTTTCTGAATGAAGGAGCCACCATCCTGTTTTCTTTTCTTGAGGAAAGTGGATGTTGTGTAACAGGGATGAGAATGGGTTAACGAGTCTAAAAAGCAAAAGCTATTTACTAAATACTGGCCTCATGGGTGCACTAGAAAGAATGGGAGAAAAAATACGCATGGAGAAAGACAGATTGACAGAAACCTGTGCCTCAGAATAGAACTATTCACATGAGGTACCCTCCATTGTGCGGACACTGTCTGTCAGTCAGGATGTGTATTGAAAATAAATGAGTTCTATCCCTCGATTGTCATGGCCACTGAAAATAAACAGACATCTGGCACTGAAGGCAGAGCAGGCACGAGTCACTGTGTTCCCTCTGAAATGAACTGGATGTGAGAGGAAGCACACACTAAACATTGCATTTAGTGGCTGACCCACCTGACAAACATGCTCACACACCAGAAGCACTCACACCCCCCCAGTGCCACTGCCTGAAGAGACCTGGCAGAGCTTGGTCGCTGGGGCTCGTGCTCTCAGCAAGGTGGGACTGAGAGAGCCCATTCTCCCTGTTACTCGTATTCTTGGTCTCTGCTCCCAGCTCATCCCATCAATCATTCTGTGTTTGTCCCATGGACGCCGTTTCACAGACTTTTCTCCCCTGTTGCCTCATGCAGAAATCTCCTGCAGGGTTCCTCTGCCGTTTCCCAGTTCATCCCATTTTGGAACATCAAAGAACCACATGTGAACCACACCAACAGGCCCAGGAACAACCACAGGGATACCCAGCAAACCACAGCAGTGCGTCTGGGGCTGATGAGCCACTGCTTTACCACGCTCAGCAGCAGTAGGATGTCAAGACCTTAATGTCATGTCGAGCAGCATGAGCACAGCTCCTCTAGGAAAATGCCATCTACGAGGTCATTTTCAACCAAGAGCTCCTGGAAGGAGGGATGCGGGAATAAAGGAGGGGATTTCCTTGACTGCTGCTGTTATCAGGCTTCCCTCCTCTGAATACTCTAAGGGAATGGGTTTGCTAAAGTGTGTTCTGCCAATTTGCTATTCTTCATTGCTTTGCCTACAGCAGAGGCCCGCATTCTCTTATCTGCTGCTCGGTGCATTGCAATGCCAGCTCAGGAATCAGCACATACTCTGCTAAGTCCTTGCTGTTCCCTTTCGATGCTTCTCTGCAGAGAAGCTTAGGGGACTCGCTCCTCTGAGCAGTCCGTAACTGCTCATGGGGAAATGTTGTCTGAGAGGCATCCGGCATTTTCCTGGGGAGAAGGAACAGTGTAAGGAAAGCACAGCTCAAATCCTGTCAATAAAGCAGCGACAGGGAACTGAAACAGCCAAGTGGAGGAGGGAGGAGGGTGAAGTCACGTTTTCTAAGTGCCAAGGCACTGTAATTACAGCTTCTGCTTTCCCGTGTAGCAAAAGCAACATGTGCTTTATTCAGGGGGCACAGTGCACACAACACCCCACCCTGTGCATCAAACGGCACTGCTTGAGCAAGTGGCAATACAGCACTGAGTTCTTCAGCAGCTCCCTAGAGCAGTTATCCGCTCGGGTGCAGCAAAACTCCTGCCTCTTTGCTCCCAGCTGCATGGATTTGGGGAGTACAGAAAGAGCAGGAGCTCTTCGCTATGATGACGTCTTACAAGCTGCTCTGGGATTTACACCCTCTGTTTCCTGACAGGAAAGAAAGCAGGCTCCAGTGAGGATGCTTCTTGTTCCAACTGGTAATGCAGCAGGATGGATGGGCTGTCACAGAGCCTCAGTGCAGCTGCAACAGGTTGTTGGTGATTAAATGCAAAATTCATCCAGGACATGAGGTTCTGATTCAGCCTGGAGGCAGTTCAAAGACCTTTACGGGATGCTCCCTGTGGAAAGACCTACTCATCCTTCAAGCACTCACTTTTTGCTGACTTTTATCTCTGAGAGGCAAAGTCTGGAAGGAAAACAGGGTTGCTGGGTGCCTTTTGAGTGCTGCTCCCTGCATTTCCATAACCTGAGGGATCACCTGGGCTCAGTGAGACAGAAACACCTTCGTCTGTTAGAAAGGCACTGCAGGCAATGCGGGGAAGGTGTTGTCTTCTGGATCATGTAGGATCTGCTTGGCAGAATGGGCTGGAGTGTTTCACTGCACTGCTTCTGAATCTGC
This sequence comes from Nestor notabilis, assembly GCF_000696875.1. Classification (NCBI taxonomy): domain Eukaryota; kingdom Metazoa; phylum Chordata; class Aves; order Psittaciformes; family Psittacidae; genus Nestor; species Nestor notabilis. Next base: position 131,846 of record NW_009909595.1, read on the forward strand.
CCAGTACTTTGACAACAACAAGCACTGTCAGTCTGTAACATCCTATCTGTTTCTAGCTGGCCCTAACCTGTTTGAGCAGAGCAAGGATTTATTTAGCAGACAGGGCATGTTTTCCCTTTCTGGAAACTACCGTATCCCACATGGAAAAACAATACATCATTATTTCAGAAACAGCTACCTTGAAAACCGAGCTGGTCGGGGAGATGAGACCCCACCGTGTCCCAGGGAGGCTGCCAGGTCCTCCTCTCCATTCCTGTCATCTCAGAACAGGACCTGCTTTTTAAGTCCCGCAGATGTTTTGAACATGCTGTTTGCTTGCTGGCTTTGAGGCATTTGCTTTTGTCTGGTGTTTATTCCATTATTGAGAAGCCCAGAATAACTCCCTTTCCCCAAACCCTCGCTATGGTTAGGGGAGGTCTGTCCAGCCTGTTGGGATCTCTCCTTACTCACCAGCTCATCTGTCCCCTGAACTTCTGCCTTTGTTTCTCCTTTTCTATCCCATTCTTAAGGCTCAGCCACACAGGGCTTTGCTTTAGCAAGCTCTTCACCCAGTGACTTCCTTGCTTCCTTCCTACGACTCGCGTGACCCAGCCTCTGCTCAGATCTGCTCAGGCAGCAGAAGCAAAGGAGTAGTTTGCCTGGATATCCAGTTTGAGATGGGCAAGACATCAGTGTTATGAACAGGCAATAACCGAGGCATAAAATTCTATGTTCCTGCTCAGACGTTTAAGGAGAGCACAGGCTGGGTGATGGCAGCGACTTTGTACTATGAGTCAGTCGGACTCATTTGCTGGGAGACCCAAAAGCAGCACAGATAGATAGAAAATATTCCCTTCTCCTAAAACCAGACAAAGAACCTGCTGACAACCAGACCATCACAAAACTGTTATGGCACCTGCCTGTGCGCAGGACACAGAGTAGTGAGCAGAACAAGCAGCATCGCTCCCAGAGAAACAACCAGCTGAAAGCTGTACCATCACTGACCCCAAGGATCACTGCTCCCCCCCCGGCCCCAGCCAACTCAGTTGGTGTAAAAGGACTGGCCAGGATGGTCTGAGGGCAAAGTACAGAAGAACCCAGCCCCCAGCCTCCATCTCTGCCGGGATATGACTCAAACCACCAGCTTGGGGGAGCAGCAGCCTCTGCAGCCCCATGCCCAGCCCTGCCCTGCCCCCGCCGCACACGGG
>NW_009909595.1:133115-135013 GCF_000696875.1 Nestor notabilis
ACCACCATGTCAGTGCTTCCTTCAGGATCCTCTGGCTACCCAGCTCGCTCCACCTCCCTGCCAGCCTAAGAGCAGACTGGGATCAGAGCTGAGCCTGATTTCTTTTCCCCTTGTCCCCCCCCTTCCCATTCCTTCTCTCTAACACAGCACCAGCATCCAGCTGCTGCCCACACTGTGCAGCAAACTCGGATTTATGAGCCATGACCACCAGGAGCAAGCAGAATAATTCTGCCTTCTGTGATTTCAGCAAGGCTACAAACACCCGGGGAAATACAACTGGCTAATGGACATCACTCAGACCATCCCCAGCAGCTGCCTTTCTTGCTGGCCTCTTTCTCTCTACTTCATTCAGCTGAGTAGTATTCACTGGCCATAGCAAGAGAACCCCAAGCCCCTCTGATGCTCAGCAGGGACCCATCTGATGCCCTGGTCTGACACCAAGAAGCCACGAGCCTTGTGCAGGATGGAGGCTGGACCTGCTGTAAGCCCCTTGCAGGTCTGGCCCCACATAATCCCTCCAGCAAACAAACTTCAACTCAACAGGCTTCCTCCTCCTCTGCTGTGCCAGAGCCCAGCAAGGACCATCCGCTGATCACACCACGTGTTGGCCAATGACCTCCAACGCTGCCCTGGTCCTGCAACACCACCACCACCATCCACACACCCAGAGAAGAGAAAAGCAGAGTGTCTGCTCATACTCACAGTTTTGAAGTCCTCATGGTTGCACTCTTGGCCTTTGAATTTGCAGTACAGCATCATATCCTTCAGGTCATGGCCAACCCGGGCCAGGAACTCCTGCATGCTGAAAACTTTTGGCTTATACTGCTTAAAGTTGGCCTTTTCTTGGAGGATGGCTAAGACAGCTGGGTCAGCCAGGTGAGGGTTAGGGATCTGCAGGTTGACATCAAGCAGAGCCAGGAGCTCCCCAGCGTGATACAGGTCATTGGTGGTGAGCCGGGAAAAGCGAAACTCATTGAGGTTACAGATGGTGACAGCAGGGAAGACCAGGCTGTTTGCCACAACCTCGTCCACTTTGGTCACGTGCTGGTAGGAGAAGTAGAAAGCCACCCGGTCCGAACTCTCAACCAGGAGGAGACCCAAGGAGCCCACAAAGGCCAAGGTCCAAAGCAGGCGCCGGATGGTCACTGGCCCATAGACGAAGATGTGACGGATCCCGTGGAGCGTGGAGGTGTTGGCAAAAATCTGGATGCTGGAAGGCTGCAGGCTGCCCATGCTGCCCTCGCTGGTGCTGTCCTTCAGATCCATCGGCAATAGTTAGTTAAATCCTGGCACTGCTTTTTGGGTCAGTCTGTAGCCTGAACTGGGATCCAGATCTCTTCCCTCCCCTCTCAAAAGTAATTAAACCTTTCTGGAGAAGCGGAGCCTGAGGCCAGCTGCTGCCAGTTTCTCCCACAAGCTCAGCAGTGGCTTTGGAGGGGTAAAGATTTATATCAAATCCATTCAAACTCTCGCTCTTGATTTCCTCGGTGCGATAAGAAGCCTGGTTTTATTTAGGGAGACACCAAGGTGATGTGGAAGGGATGTGGGTGGGCAGCAAGAGCTGAGCCAATGGAAACAAAGTCCTCCCCCTACACACACACACATGGACACACACACGAGCCGAAGGGAGATGAGATTAAGTGAGAGACCGAGCTTAAAACAAGCCAGCTCGCAGCCTGTTAACTAGTGCGGAAAGCCCAGGGCTGCTGCTGCCCAGAGCTGATGTCTTGCGGAGTTCTGGAGCTCTCAGACCCATCGGGTGATGCTCCCTGTGCTCCTGGGATGCGAGCTGCTGGATTTAAGCATCTCTCCTCCTCCCCACCCCTCCATTTTGGGCAGGGCTTCAAGAAATACCACCCCAAAAACTCACCCTGTGCTGCTGGTGGTATTTCTCTCAG
>NW_009909595.1:136030-151297 GCF_000696875.1 Nestor notabilis
AGGTGGCTGTGCCCCAGTGGGGCCCGGGGGGGCTGAGCCGAACAGCTCCTGTAGCCCCCGGGCTCAATCTGCTGGGGACTCTGAAGGCTTTTGGCCAGCAGGATCTCCAGATGTTCTGTTTGGCGCTGACAGGCAGCAGTGATGGATGTGTTTGGGGAAGATGCTTCCAGATGTGCGTTCAGCCAGGAGGTTTGGAAGGAGGAGGTGGGGGAGGCAAACTGGGAAAGATTTTCTACCCAAGAGATACTGCAAAATCCTGTAGCGATGCCTCATACGCGACAGCATCCTTAGTGCACGCTGCAGGAGGTGGGAATGAGCAGGGTTCAGCCCAGAGATGGAAGGTGCCGGGGTCTGAGCAGGGGCTACAGCAGCTCCCCTCCATCCTGTCTCAGTGCACAGCAGCATTTTTGCCTGGTTTTGTTCAGAGCCTGAATTAAACCCCGGTTCCAGCCTCTGGGCAGCACCCAGCACTACAGCTGGGGAGGGTGCCTGGGGCCATGGTAGCACCCAGGAGGTGACTTTTCCAGCTTGGATGAGGTGGGAGCAGAGGGTCGAAGCACAGGCTGAGCCTGCCAGAGTCTGCAGGGCGATGCCAGGTGAATCTCAGCCACCCATGAGGTTACCTTAAGGACAAAGCCAAAGATTACATGGGACAAAATGAGCCCAGTGTTTGAATTTAAAACCCCAACTGCTGTTACCGTGAGAACAGACCCTGAAAGAGCATTTGACCCCATCAGCTCTTCAGGTGCTTCATCTCCACTGGCAAACTTGGGACTCCTTTGTCCCCTGGCCTCTCCCTGGTGATTTTCACCCAGGGATAAGATAGTTTCAGCTTTTGGAATCTCCAAAGCCACATTTGGCCCTGGCAGCCAAAGGCAAGCTCAGCTGTGGCATCCCCCAGCATGGATTATCCTATGGCAACATCTCTGAGGCTGAGCTACTCATCCCGGCACTGCTGTATGGCAGCACAATGCTGCTTTCTCCATTTTATACCAGGGAAACCGAGGTAAAGAGAGGACAAAAGGCTTGTGAGCAGTGCAAGCCCATCTGTAGCCAAACAGAGCTGTGCCCCTTCTTTACGCACCAGAACTTCAGCCAAGGTGAAACATTACAGACCTCCAGCATCTTGGCATGCCCTTTCCAGGAGGGATGGAGAAGACAGCACTGAGCAGACCCAAACAACACGTGAACCAGAATTAAAGCAGCTGAGGACAGAGTGGGCACAGCACCCTCGTTCCTGAGCTCCAGATCTCTCTGCCTGTCTACCCTTGTGCTCACCATCTCCCCATGGCCAGGGACAAGACTATTTTCCCCAAAAAATTTCTTGATAGGCATGGTCTCCCTTTCCCCCCCATGATCAATCCATCTGCAAATCTCCCTCCTCTCCCCCCATCTGCATTATTTGGCCTGGTACGCTGATGCTTTCGTTTATTCACCATATGCACTGTCTTTACAATCCTGTTGTCTGTAATTCATACCATACACCATCTGCTGCCTTTGATTATTTAACTGCGTGGAGAGCTTTGGCTGCAGTCTGGAGGCAGAAGCGCCGTGCCCAGCAGTGCTGCCTGGCACCAGGCTCTGCTCCACTGCTCATGGGGCTTGGGGACAAACCAGGGAGACAAATGCTCTCCACTGAGTACCCGTGGCTCAGGCTGTGCCCAAAAGTTGGCATCAGCTCCCGTGTCCTGAGAGCCAAGGCAAGCAGCTCTGCTCGTGTGGGGATGCACTATGTGCTGACCCCCATAGGGGACATGGGTGACAGGGATGGTGGGGGCTCTTGGCACCTCTCACCACCCATGTAAGCAGCCTCTCTGCAGGTGGATGTGCACGGTAAGGATAAAGCAGCATGGCTTGTCCTGTAGAAGACCCTGAGATAGCACAGCCTGGTTAAGGAGGCCTGCACTCCCTTTCCTTGGGTCACCCAGGGAATGGCAGTGCATCCCTTCAGGGTGAAGGAGCTGCTTTGGGAGCTCGTAGCCAAACCTCAGCCCCTGAATGCTCCTCACAGACCTCTCCGTTTCAAATGTCCTTCAGCAAGAGGGACGGAGGAGCCGGGTAGGGCCAGAAGACGTATCCCTTGGGAGGAAAATCCCTTTCCCCATCCCTTACAGGGATGCGGTGGTGGAGGGGGCAGCACCGAGGGAGCCAGGCAGCAGAACCGGAGCCCTCTCCCGTTAGTACAGCCTGTGTCTGCCCTCTTGTGTCCTAAGCTAAGGCTGCGCTGCTCAGAATGAGGGACCGCAGCCCTGAAACACGTAGGAAACGGGTTTATTTGGGGAGGGAGAAGATCTGTGTGACCCCCTCTGCTTCCACAGCCCCACCTGAGCCTTCCCAGGAGCGTGTCCCAGGCGAGGATTTCCACTGGGAAAGTCAGGAGTGGCCCCACAGGCAGAGCCATGGGTTGTTCTCAGAATAAAAGGAGATGCTTTGGCCCCCTGCATGGTTCAGCACAGGGTCCCCATTGCCCTGGGCCAGAGCCCTCTTCTAACCAAGGGAAATTGATGCATTTTCTACCAATTCATTGGGTTTACGTTTCACTCTGGGCTTGATTAGGAAAAGAGAAGAGAATAGAAGGGAAGGGAAAAGGGAAGGGAAGGGAAGGGAAGGGAAGGGAAGGGAAGGGAAGGGAAAAGAGAAGAAGAGAAGAGAAGAGAAGAGAAGAGAAGAGAAGAGAAGAGAAGAGAAGAGAAGAGAAGAGAAGAGAAGAAGAGAAGAGAAAGCAATGGTGGTTGCAGGCCAGGAGAGTGGTTCATCTTCCCTGGCCCAGCTTCAGTTGTTGCAATGAGCACCAGAAGAATGTTCCCATCAGTGTCCAAGTGTGTTTTCAGTTTCAAAGGATGCTGCTTCTGCTGCATCCCTTGGGCCTTGCAAAAAACAAGGACAACAGGGGCTTGGAGGGGAAGCCGGGGAGCACTGGGCCAACAATGATGACACCAGGAAGAAGGACTTTGTTCAAGATGATCGTGGTCCCATGAATGTCCCTCCATTTCTCAGCCTTTCTCTGACCTTTCTGGACTCTCTTGTCACTTAACTGCTTTACTGCCAGTACCTTCAATCTCTTGGGGACTCAGAGCTCCACTTACAGGAGAGAGCTCACTGCTTAAATAACTCTGCCTTTTCAAATGGGGAGATAATGCTGAAGGCTGATGTTTCCCCTGAATTGAAATTGCTTCCAAAGTCGCTTTGGCTCAGTTAAATGGCTCTTAGTGTATGTATAAAACTGAAATTTTGGTTGGATTTCAATGTATTTAATATGCTTGGATTTGTAATGGGGTATCAAATGCAAGCAGTTAAAATAATTAAACAGAAAATAAAAAGACTCTTTGAAAGAAACCCAAAAACATTCACATGGCTGCATATTGGGAAGCACCTTCTAAAGGAAGATGTTAGAAGAGAATGAAATGATACCCATGTCCCCCAAAGAAAGGTCCTGATAAAAACATCATATAGACAGAGAGGCAAAACTGCATCTTCCATCGAAGGCACTATTTTGAGGGAAAGCTATGCCTGGCACCCCCCAGTAGCAGAGAGGATGCTGCAGGACACCTTCCTCCTCCTCCTCCTCTTCCTGCAGACACATTCTAGCACATTAATAGCTCCGTGGTGGCAGAGCTGAGCCTCCAGCCTCCAAATCCGGCTGGTGATGGGGGCAGAAGCTTGGTGCGTAGAGATTACTCAGAGCCCAAATCAGCCCAGAGCCTGCAAACTGAGTTACATCTACAGATTTTATTACAGAAAGGGAATATTGGGTTTGCAGTGGTTTTCCAGCAGTTGGAGCCAGTCCAGCTCTCTCTGACATTCCCAGCTTCTCCTCATAGCTTGGATTTATCAGTCCTCTCTCCAGGGCTTAGCCAGGGTTTGGGGATGTTCACTTTAGTGGGGATGACATCTACTCAGTGTGCAAAGTGAGCTGCAGGGATTGCAGGGCCTCAGCTCCATCCTCCTGTGCCATCGTTTCGCTGCAGATCCCTGAGCAGGACATGGTGGGTTTTCATTCCATGCAAAACTCAGTCCCATGTCTTGGGCATAGAGATTTGGGGATGAAAAATGCAGGGGAAGAATGACATTTTCCTGTGGCATTTTCCTTCCCATTTCAAGAGCCCTGGAAATCACACTTGTTCTCTCTTAAGCTTCACACAATTTAATTTGGAGCTAGATGCATTAGTTCTGCTGATAATCTAATTCCTCAGGAAGTCTATGAAAGCACTTGGAATTATTCATGGATAATTCAAGTTTAGGAGCTCCTCCAGGTCCCTGGTTCTGGATAAAACCAGGCATTTCTTCTTGTTGTGACATGACATAAGCCAGGAAAATTCACCAAAATACCTGTTTTTTCGTTCTTGTGCCCCTAAACGTCTTCATCAGCTTTTCTTTCTTTTAATCTTCTCTTTCAGTGCCAGTGCAGCTCCTAACGGGAATTCTCATTTCATGGGATTACAATTCTCAGAATAATTAAGAGAAAGAATCTCCCAAATTAAGAAGTCATCCTTTCATCACTATAGCAACCCTGATTGTCCTTCCTCAAGTGGCTGAACCAAAAAAACAAGGGAAAAAGCAATCTGAGAGATAATTGCTATCCTGCTGCCAAAAGAGCAGAGCTGGGAGGTGAGATGGGACAGATGGTCCTCAGTGCTCCCCAGGAGGGATGTCTTGGTGCCACTTCCATTTGACCTCAGCATGGAACACTTTGTCATCCTGGAGGCTTGTGCTGTGGAGGTTCTGCTTCAGGATGAGTTGATTTGGGCTCTCCAGGTTGGGTTGACCTGATCCTCAGTGACTGAGGAGGGAGAAGAGACACTCAGCACACAGGGACCTTGTCTTAGTTGGGGTGTCCTGATGAGGACACCTCCGATCAGGACGTAGTCCATGTTGATGGAGCTTAGGGAAGTGCTATCAATAGGAATCTCAAAACCTCTTTGGCACAATGAGCAGAGCAGGCAAAGAGGGATTTACCCGACTGACACGCTCCTGCCAAAAGACAGGAAAAGATGTTGCTGCCCTCATGGAAAAGCTCATCCTTTGGAGATTTCCAGCCTCACAGTGGGATATTTTATGCAGAGAGAGGACCTAGCTCTGCCCCTGGAGCTCAGCTTGGGATTCAGCTCTAACAGGCCAAAGCAGCTTTCAAATCCGCCTCTAAGCCCCTGAAGTGCCACAAGGACAGAACAGGATTTCCCAGCCCTGATATAGACTCTGAAGCCATCAGGTAGAAACCTTCTATTTGCATTTGTATCAAGAGCAGATCCCAGCTCGAATTAATTAGAGTGCAATAATGAAGCTGCCCAGGGCTGTCAGCACCGGGGCTGCAGACCCATCCACTTCCCACCCCAGGCTGTGACAGTGACAGTGGCAGTGCCAGTGGTGCAGCGATGCTCGGTCCTGACCGATGCACAAACAGGAGCTGAACCAGCATCATTGCACGAGTTGTGCTCATCCTCTGCCCCTCCAGATGCCTCTGGAGCTTGGGTTAAGTTAGCTGGTGATGCACTGGAGGACGAGTGTGAACCTGGGACCACTCCAGCCTTAGAGAGCTTGTTTTAAGCCAGTTTCAACCACGTTTGACTAAAATTGCTTACTTCTATTTCTATAAACCAGCAGACGTCTCCTCGGTGGGGTTTGGTGGAGTGCAGCTGATATGAAGTGATTTGGCTTAAAGAAGCCCTATAAAGCCTCCTAAACCCACTGTATTTTGTGGGGACAGCCAAGGCTGTGTCCCATGGTATCATTAGACCTTTCACTGTAGAACTAGAGCTGTGGATAAGGAAGGGCTGAAGTTTGCTGAAGTGGCTGGAAATCGATCATTTACTCTGTGCTCCCCAGTGTGCTGAGTGGTCCTGAGCCTTCCCCCTCCTCAGGGACCCTGGATGGGTTAGTTAATGTTCATTCAACTGTCTGAGAAGCAGCAGGGACAGGACCCTGGCCAGGTTATGGTGTTCACTCTTCAGTAAGATTATATCCAGTGCAGAGAGGGGATGTTCCTGCACTGATAGAACAAGGCTGGTTTTGAATCCTTGTCCTTTCTGAAGGGAAAGAATACATGAAATTTCTGTATTCCTTGTGGATATAATTTAAGTCAGAGCAAAGCAACACAGCAATAACTGCACAGCTTTTCCTTTGCAGAATTGAGCGTGAAAAAATTCCCTGCAAGCACATCCTTGCTCATTCCCATCTGGAAATCCAGCACCACTTCTCTACCCTGGTGTTTTTGCTGGGCTCCTGCCTACAGAAGGACAGAAAGTTCATTCCAGAGGATGAAGGAGGGATCTGTTTTCCCTGGTCTAATGGCATTAGATGGAGCACTCTCTGTCTGTGGGTGTGAGCTTTGCTGGCCCGGCTGGTGAAGAGGCTGCTACCAGGTTTGTAGGGATGTGAGTGACTCACTGCTCTCGCTTGGCAGATAACTCATTTAAGATGAATTATCTGCTCAGTGGAAAAGCATTCTCAGGTCAGGCAGAGCTATTTGTAGTGAAGCTCGTGAGTGATATCTGGGAAAACCAAAAGCTGCCAGAAGAATGAAAACATGGAAACCTTGTGTAATGACAACGAAAACTCAAAAAACCCCAAACTTTGGGGGGGCTTATGTGTTTTGAAAAAGAGTTAAAATTGGATCAGCCTAAATATAATAGAAGAAGATTAATAACCCCTTTCCCCTGTGTGCTGGTTTTGACTGGAACATTCATTTTCTTCACGGTAGTTAGTGTGGGGCTATGGTTTGGATTTGAAATCAGTGTTGGTAATGCAGAGATGTCCTCCTTATTCCTAAGCAGTGCTTATACAGAGCTGAGGCCTTTCCAGCTCCTCACCCACCCCACCAGCAAGGATGCTGGAGGTGCACAAGGAGCTGGGAGGGGACTTGTCCGGGACAGCTGATCCCAACTGACCCAAGGGATATTCCAGGATGTCGTACTCAGCATGTAAACTGTGGGAAGAAGAAGGAATTGGGGATATTTGGAGTGATGGCATTTGTCTTCCCATGTCACCATTGTGTGTGATGGAGCTGTCCTGGGGGTGGGAAGTGGTGAAAGAATTCCTTGCTCTGCTTTGCTTGTATGTCTTTTGCTTTACTTATTAAACTGTCTTTATCTCAAGCTACACGTTTTCTCACTTTTACCCTTCTGATTCTCTTCCCCATCCCACCAGGGGAGTGAAGTTAACGGCTGGGGGGGGCTCAGTTGCTGGCTGAGTTTAAACCACAACTCCCCACCACCTTCCCTGACTGGGTTAGGGTTTTATGGGCAGAGAAAACCCACCTGAATGTGGGTTTCTGCAGTACAAAAATCCCCACCTGGGAAGTCCATCCCTTGATTTACAGTTGAAGGAGATTTGGGCAGCACAGCAGGGCAAGGGCACAGCCCAATTCCATGCTGGTCTGGATTACAGCAGAGCTGCCCCTTCAGAGGAAGGTCTCTGAGCCCGTTTCCTACATGCTCCTGTTGTGGTGGCTTGTGACATTGCAAACTGCGAACTGGCAGGTTCAGGGCAATCCAGGTGCTTTAATAGCATTGCTGAGGGCTTCCATCCTCCCTCAGAGCAAAAGAGTGGCCTCTTTTTGGCCATTTCCCAGCTTTCGTTTGTGAAGGTAGCAAAGATGGCTCTGTAGGCAACCTGATTTAGAGGGGAGAGTCCCATCCTTGCTTTCTCGGTTATTCATGTTTTAATACAGCATCAAACCAACTTTTAATGGACGAACAAAGCAAGTGCTGCTCATTTCACTGCCGTGACCCTGTCTCTGGCGGTGACTGTAGCTAGGTGGGATGCGATGAGAGGTTTGCTTCTAGTCTAAAGTGAGCTGGGACTCACATCCCGTGAGCTGGTCAGGGCAGGGAGGAAGCAGCTCTCCAGGGCGGATGGGAAAGCCCTCACTTACCCAGTGCTTAGTGAAGGTCAACATGAGCAGAGCAGAGCCCACCAAGCGGGCAGGACCCCACTGCAGCCGACCTGGGGAGAGCAGCAGCAGTGGTGGCAGCACAGGAAGCTGAAGCATCTCCCGTGATGGCATCAGCCCAGCTCTTCAGAGACCAGTTCTTGCCATTATTATTTCTGCTGGGGCACCAACAGGGAATCCCCATCCCAGGAGCCTGGCTGAGGAGCTGTAAATACAAGACAGACAAGTTTGCAAGCAGCAAAAGCCCTTCAACAGAAAACTGCAATTTGGTTGAGTGAACCTTGCCAAAACCTCTTTGTTTCCTCCTCTTGGGGAAATCGCTGATAACTACAGCACAGATGCAGAGCTGACACCCTGACACCTATTAATCAAGAGCAGGACACAGCAATTCAGCCCACGCTATAATCATTTACATTTACTCATCATTACACACTCATCATTTACAGAGACTGCCTGCATGGGGATGGCCCCAACTGGTGGGGGAAGTCACCTTCAGCATGTCCTGATTTTGGCTGACTTCCTACATGAGGGTGGTGTAACTCAGGTATTTAGGACTCTGAACCATTCTGTGTTCCATAGAAACCAGTTTTATCAAACCAGTCTAGTTGGAGCAGTGTCATCTGCTGTCCGAATGGATCTGCCCGAACGGCACATTGCTGTTTACCTTGTTTCAAACTGGTTTAGCAGGAATTGACACAAAACCACCTGAAAGCCAAGCCGGAATCACTGCAAAGCCCTCTGATAACGACCCACATCCCTGTGTTAAACCACCGTCCTCCTGCACAGACCAGGGGTAAAAACCCCTGATAGGGATTTCACCGAGGTTCCCAGGGCACAAAACCTTTAGGTGATCACGTCTTTCTGTCACTCATTCATTCAAGAATTGCTTTTTAATTGCCAAATACCAAATGCAGAAATCAATGAAGATCAGTCCAGTGTATGTCTCTGCCAGGCAGCAGAGGATGCTCTTGCTATTCATCAGTCAGCACACCCTGTCTCTATGCGCTTGGTCATGTTACACTGAGACTAAATGTAAAGCACGTAGTAATTGCAGAATAACTCTGTGTGTGAGTACATTTACTCCAGAATATAAATGCCTTGCTCTGCGGAAGGTTAATCTTGAACTGCAGTTCAAGAGCATCCAAACCAAGTTATTCCAAGACCATTTATTTTTCAGAAAGACAATTTGGGGCTCCTTGGTAGCAAAGTCACGGCGAGGAGAATGATATTTGGCCTCTGATCAACACACCGCCTTTAAAGCAGTCATCTGCTGATTGGGGGGTTTAAAAAGGGAACTCAAGCCCTTTCTGAGAGCTCCATAGTTTTTTGCAGACTTGCTGAGTTCAGCTCAAAAGAAAACAGGTAGAAAGACTTTGGAAAAGTCAAGACTCTTTGTCTTGACGCTTACAAAATGAAATGTCTTGGTTTCTCATTGCAGGGCTTTCATCTCCAAAACTGCCACAGTGCATTATTGGGAAAAGCAGATACAGACAGAAATTTGAGGGCCTTTTAAAATTAATAGAAACATTTACTTTTGCTGTTGAATGCACCTCTCTGTTTCACTCACCCTGACTCCTATTTTTAAGGTGGGTAATGGTTTTACTTGTATGTCGTTTTATTTCACCTTTTAGGACAAAATGATGTATTGCAAGCCAAAGCAAAGCAAAGCAAAGCAAAGCAGTAATTCCTGTGCCCAGATCATAAAGAAATGAATATTTTAGTGGTTTTAGATGATCATTTTCCAGTGCATTTTAGGAGAGGAAACATTACTCTAGTTTCATTTGCAGGCAAAGGGTAAAAGTCTGTTAATTCAGTCCCCACAAGACGTCTCTCAAACCTTTCATAGTCACTCCGCTTTCCTGGCAGTTCTTCCCAAGGTTTAGGAATAAATGATTTCTAATTAAATCTGGCAGAAACCAATATATTGTCACTGAAGCCGTGGAAAGACAATGCATTTTTCATGAAATCAGCTCTGCCTAGAATAATGACATTTTATTTCCACTACTTGAAACCTGCGCTTGGCTGCGAGCGGGCGCAGGGATGGAGAGCTGCCCCGCATGGCTAAGGACCAATGCTGTAAACAGGCTTGGAGTGCTCTACCCCACAGTTCCCACCCCCAAAGCATGTCAGCCCATCACCACCCCATGCTCCAGTCATGACCGTGAGGAGGCTGCCTTGGCATGGGGAGAAACAGGGCACGTGCCACAGTTTTAGATCATGCTTTACCAAGCAGTTCTTCCTGAACTTCCAAGATGGGCGCTTCACTGTCTTATTTGGGGAAAACCAGCTTCCATTTGAAACTGATGTTGGGGAGTTATCTCAAGGCAAACAAAAACATAAACCTACTTCATCTGTAATGGAGTGACAGTCACATTGCTCCCTCTTTACCTAATTTTGGGGGAAGATGCAGCACTCTGGGAAGAAAAGCAGATCCTCCAGCTTAGCCTGTAGCCTTTTCAGGTATTAGATCAGAAAGGTCTTAGTTAAAGTCATGATCCACTCAAGTGCTGAGACACCTCAGGAGAGGAAAAGCCAGCCTGGCTCTAAGGAACCTCTCTGTTTGCACCTTCTAGTTTCATTTTCTACAGCTGATCCAGCAATGGGGCTCTGAGAGCAGAAGGACTCAGCAGCAGAGACCTCCTGCACCAACCACGCCGGCTTAGGGGTCTGTCTGCCTTGCTGAGGAAGAATAAACAGCTCCATGCAGCGGCTGATCTATTAAGCACCGATTATTCCACCAGCTCCAACAATCGATTGCTATTGCAGAATAAAATCCAAGGGGCAAACATGAAATTCCACTGCTCTGCACTAGATGGTGGTGCCAGCAAAGAAACAAACCCAGAGTGGACCTGCGGGATGCTGAGCACCTCCTCAAACTTAGGATGAGGTCCCCAAGTTTAGGGTGAGGTGTGTAAGAGATGCATGTTCCCCCAGTGTGTAATAGAACAGGGTTCAGTCTTTGTGGTCCTGTACTGCTCTAGACAAACGTGCCAGCATGATTCAGAAAGCAAACAGCTCTGTGCATATAAGGAGAAGGCAAAAGAAACCTTCTAAAAAGTGCTCTTCACCCTGCAAAGGAAAGAACAGCCAAGAAATCATTTCAGCACTAAACCTCCACATGCACCACAGCAACATGAGCCTCATGGTCTGAATGAGGAAGGAAGATACAGGCAGGGGGAGTGTGTATCTTTCCCCAAATTACCTCCCTGGCAATGAAATGATGACCCAGGAGAGCCACAGGATGATGACAAAGCTGCAGATGGAAAAATCACCTTGGCTTTAGTTCGTGGTTGAAGATGTGGAGGTATTGGAGCTGTCACAGGGGCCAGCATGAACCCTTGTGTCACTGGCCGTGATTCACAAAGGAAGAGAGCGGCTGGGCTCCCGCAGCACAGGCTGAGATTTTGGAGATGATTAACATGAAAGGAGACATTCTTCTGCCAACTGGGAGCTTGTTTGCTCTGGAGTCACTGTCCAACAGCAAATCCTGCTGCCTTGCAGCCTAAACCCACCATCTGAGAGCTGTGCTGTGGGTTAGGGGAAGACATGAGCCACTTCAGAAATACCCGGTTCCCACGGAATATCCCCTCCTATGTCAACATGAATAATTCACCTGAAGAACAATATTTTACTGCCAGCTTTGCCACATGTTTCCCCTTAGTTAAGAAGCTTCTGCTTCACTCAGTGTCATCAGCTGCAGCTCTGGGGCCTCTGCTGAGGGCAGGAATGAAAGAAAACATAACCAAACCTACCCACTTTCATTGCAATCTGTTCATTGACCCCTGAGCCGCTGTGCCTTGGGGTGCTGCCCCACAGAGATGGGGCACAAGAAGTTGGTGAGGCAATGGGGGTTTCACACCTGATCTTCTTGCCCCCCCCGCAATGGACCTGGATAGACATCCTCATCCTGCTCCCCCAAACCATCTGGGAAGGCCGGGAAAAGACCTGCCATTGTATAGGATAGGAGGTTTTGTGAACAACAAATGGATATTAACAGACTTCAGGGTCTCATAAACAGACCAGCTGATTTCATGTCTCTTCACACAAATGACCCAAAAAGCAATTGCTGGAAGGCAGCAATTCGGAAACATTCAGAAGAAACAGAGGGAAGTGCTCGTGTTTGCTTCTGAGCAGACCAGCAAAGGGAGCTACCCAAAACGTCCTTATAGCAATTTACAGGCAATTCCCATGGTCACGATCGGAGCAGCAGAGTCTTCTGGTATGGAAGTCCCAAATCTCTGCTCTGCCTTTTCACCTTCAATGGAAATTACATTTCTGGGGTTTTTAAATTCCTGGCATTTGCTTCAGAAATATCACACTCTTTTGTTTAATAATGTCTAAAGGTTTGAGTAAAGAAAAGAGAGGAAAAAAAAAGAAGCAAAACATTCAGTGCTCTTAAACATCCAACTGTATTAAAAAGCACTTCAGTACATCCTAGCAAATGTACCAAAAATACCAGCCTCAATTTAACAGTGTAAAAATGTAAATGGAACAAGGAGGGCAAGGATTTTCAGTCTGTGGGAGGGAGTCTACACAATTTTTTCCCCTGTGCTGTGTTATCCAACCCAGTGTGTTACTATAAAACATTTCCAACAGATTTGCACTTGCAAATAGGGGCAACTCCACTTAAGTTTGCATCTATTGAGGATATGATACAGAATGTGGCATTTGTTTAGATAATCAGCTGGGCAAAGTATAGGGAGCAAAGTCATCTCTTTTATTAGACTAGCTAGCATAGTTGGAGCAGCAACACAACCGTCACTTCAGAAACGACGTTGCTCTCTTGCTCAGTTTTATACGATTAAGCCAGTAAGTTCATTAAGTTCATATCTTTCCTTCCTCTGCAAGAGTCTGCTTTTCACATTCGACTCCTACTCAAGCCTTGTTCATTGTGACTTCTCATCTGCTCGAAGTTAAACAGGAGAATGGCTCAAAAAAGCAATTTTCACTCCAAAAAAGTTCAACTGTGTAAAAACCAACCTGCTCAAGTTCCTTCAGATCATGGTGGTCTCCAGACTAATGCAGAGCATTTTTGGACCAGAGCTATCAAAAAAGAAGAACTGTCCTCAGAGAACATGCTTTGATGTTCACTCTGGGGTCTACATGGGTTGAAGAAGCATGTTGGTCTTGGTGTTTCCCACCGTAGGAAAAGACAGCATGCTGTTGAAACCCTCCTGTTTCACCGATTCTGATGGAAATTGTCAAGATCCAGGTAGAAACAATTCATGTGCTGCTCTAAGAAATCAAGACCCCTGAGTTAAAGAGCCTGGGATCAATTCTGCTTTGTTTCCCCTTGCTTATTTGACATCCAAGAGTTTATCAGCATGTCCAGCCACTCAATGCCACCAGAACCAGGCAGCTCATGTCATTGCTGGGTCTGCTGAGGAGAGCAACAGGCCATTTTCCTAGTGTGGGCTGTGCTGTTGATGTCTTAAGTCCTTCAAATATGGGCAATGCAGTTCCATTCCTTCACCAAGAGGATGAAAGCCTTGTTACCTGTGTTGTTGGATAGCGGTGACTTGGCAGGGAGCACCTTTTACAGCCTCATAGCCAGGAACACAGTAGCTTGTATGGCTGTAGAAACCCATATAACATTTACAGACCTGAAGAGGAGGGGTTGTGCCAAAAACTTCTCCATTTTCTAGCTATATCTGTTGGTCCAATGAAAGCTGTTACTTATCTGAACATACACCACCTTTGTCACAACATTCACGGTCTCACCATGACAGACTTCATATTCTATAGCAACAGCACAAGCCCTGCCCCAGAGACGGCTTTGCAGAGATGCAAATCCTCAGTCACACAAATCCAACCTTACACAGCTCCTGCCTGGAAGCTAATAGGAATTTGCACCCTCTTCAATGCTCCCCAGCCTGACAAGTGACATAAAGCATTCTTATTGTCAACAGGAATCAGGGCTACACATTAAGTAAACCCCTGACCATGAAATCGGCTCTGGCATTAAGGAGTTGTTGATCCACACGAAAGGAAGCTTGTGAGCAGAGGGACCAAGGAACGGGGAGGGGTGATGGGATGGTTTGAACTGTCACCAAGATGCAGTTTTCCCACCATTAGAAGATCTGCTGCTCCTCTTCTATGCAGCAGACATTTGCAAAGCCCTCAAGAGATCTTTTATCTCTGAGGTGAATAGTCAAAAGCCAAAAATGTTTCACAAATGAAGAACCTGCATAAAAGTGCCAAAGTTTGAGTGCTGTCAAGTGCTGTGTTCGCTCACCATTATTTAGTCACATTTTTAACTTCTGCTTTATGTACATTCTCAGATTGAAACCAAAATAGAAACTATTTTGATCATAACAAAGCAAATAGTAGATAGTCTCCAAATTTCTTTTTTCCCCCTGGTTTTTATTAAAAGTATGACCTTTTCCCACAAGTAGCAGTAAAACCACAGTGGTGGCATTTGGGAAGAAGACTCCCAGCCAGCTGTTACTCCAGACTTGGAAGCAACATCACGTCATGTCTCCAACCAGCCGTTCATCCCTGCTATAAGAAACCACACAGCACCATGTACCCTATTTCCTGCATTAATCCAGCTGCTTCTCCAAGCTGTTGTAGTCCACCATGAGCTACTACGTTGACTTCCATGTGATCACACTAAGACTCAGACCTCGATATGCAGAAGCAGTGGCCAGGCCAGGACATTAATTTCTTATGTTATTCCTGCAGAAAGCAATCTCCAGCTTTCCTTTCTCTCTTTTTGCAGTAGCAGGGCTGCAGTTTCAACAGCAAAGGGCATGGGGATTTATTACACGCAGAGTAAAAACTGAGTAGCAAAGGGAAGATTAACAGCAGCCGCTCACCAAGTCCTACTACCGGAGACTTTATAATTCACTGGCTTCTCCCAGCTTTATGGCTTTCATGGGATAGACTGAAGCAGCTTGACAGAAACCAGCCCTAGAGTGAGCCTAATAGATGGGTTTGCTGCAAACCAGTATTGCAGAAATCATGTAGTGGAGGTGGGAAGCTGCAAAAACTTCCTCCATGGACCCAATGGGTATTGCTGGTGGGGGCCAGGAGAGCAATGCTCCACAGGTTCGTTTTCAGGTGGTCCATGATTTGTCCTTGAGATTTCCTTGAAGATCAGGTATGCTGCAGAGCAAACCATGTCTTTCTCGCAGATCCCATGGAAACGCATCCTTGGTGTGGATTTTGGTGAGGGCTAAGGGGGTGCTTTGGCCATTGGACCCCTCCACCATGGCTTTGCATCACTGGAATAGGGAGTGAGGAGTGGAGTGGATTGGTGGGGCTGGTCCCATCTGGGGAGCAGAGTTTGCAGGCTCCTGGGATTTTCCTGCAGTGAAACCAGCCTACATTAACTTGAGTTCGAATCCCTTTCTCTTCATCTTTATCTTTTATTCAGC
>NW_009909595.1:151328-154346 GCF_000696875.1 Nestor notabilis
ATGTTCTTGCCAGTGGCACATCTCATGTTGCAGCATTTGCTTGGCCACTCTGTGCCTCATGAGCCCTTATGATAAAAAAAGAATAAGCAAACCAGCCTTTATCCTCAGTCTCCAGGCAATTTGCTATTCTGATTCAGCAGTTTGTTTGGGTTTAATTGCAATTATACTCTTGTGTGTTTAATTAACCTGGTGGTTTTGCTGGTGCTGCCAGGCTAAGAGCAGCACCGAGACACTGCAGAACCAAATGGCTTCCTGGGGAGAAGCTTTGGAAGGTGGGAAAGGAGGGCAGCTGGGCTCTGCCAGCTACATGGAGATGACAGAGGAGTTTCTGCCTTGCTGCAGGCACAGTTTCACCATCCCCTCTTTGCACAGCACGTCCAACCTCCCCTGATTTCCATCAGTCCTGTGCTGAACCTCCACAGCCATGCAAATGCTATGCCTCCCTCCTGCCTTTCCCTGTAGGCAGCACTGATGGAGGAGGTAAAGGAGCAAAGAGCTCTGAACATCAATCCACCCCTTAGACTCATTTGCACCCAGGATGGTTTCATAGTGTCGTGCTCAGCCAAGTTCCCAACAGATCCACAAATGGGGTTTCCACCACTCTCAATAATGAGTCCTGGGCCATGAGTACAAGGACACAGGGATAAGAGAGAAAGCTCTATGGATGCAGAAGAAAGGGGGGACAAGGAAACGTAGGCAGCATCATACTGGGATGAACCTTCAAGTGTGGGCATATGGGCCCCAGGACCATCCATCAAAGCTCTGCTCTCCCAAAGTCTGGCCGCTGCATTTTCTGCAGGTGTTCAGTTCACACATCAGTAACACATCTTGTAATCTTCCAGCACTGAGGACAAGATGAAACTGCCCACAAAACAAAGCCTCTGAACAGTGTGATGAGTATTGAGAAACCTTGAAATGCTTCACTTTGATGTGGTCATTGGGTCCATTCCAGTTTGTTTCTGCACCTGAATTGCAGAAAAGCAGACGGAAAGGCTTCAATTCCCACTTCAATCATTTTCTTGACAAAACCAGTTCATTCAGGGACTTATTCTTGTTTCTTTAAATCCTTACTTTCAGTTAAAAAACTGAACCTGTTGGGGACTTCCAGCCAGTGGTGTCTATTAGAAGAAACTCCTTTGAAAAGCAGAGGAAAGCTGCCTTTTGTGCACATGGCAAGTTCAGAAATGTCTGAAACAAAAGTGTGCAGGTTTCATAGTTCCCTGCCTGGTTTACAGCAATTACCCCTAAACCATCTTTTAGTCTTGTCACTCGAGTGCACACTTGCATAGGTCTTTCTTTTTTTGTTATTATCTTTTCTCTTTTTGGTCTGTAACTTTTGGTCTTTAACACTTTTATTTCCAACGTTCACACATGTGTTTACCTTCTTGAGACAGCTTTCCCAAGGAATTCAATTGCACCAGTTCAATGTGCATATGGTGGTTCCATCCCTCTGTGTGTCTGCTAATAGCAATGCAGCCACCCAGAGACAGGCTTTAAACCAAACCAAAGAAATAAGTAACTAAGGCTGTTAGCCTGGTAGTGATGCAGAGTCCATGGGAGTTAATCACAGGGAGCAAGAGGTCTTGGAGGTGGAAACCCTTGGTGGGAGGGTGGTCGTTGTTTTCAAAAGCTTGGGACAAACACAAGGGTGTGAGAATCTGGGAACAAACATTCACATGGACCTTTCCTTCGTGTTATTACAAAGCATCGAGTTTCTACTTCCTTGAATCTCCAGCTAGTAAAAAAAGGCTTCATATTAATCACCCTCTGAGTTATTAATTTGTCCAATTTCCTTCTGGCTTGTAGTTTAATAAAGGCTCTTAAAATACACTCCTGCATGATTCTGCTTCTAGATAACATTTCTTGGTTTAAAGAGTATATTCAAGAGCAGAAGTAACCAGCAGGCAATTAGGGATTGGCTTTTCCACCGAAGCTGAAGCAAAACCGGATCAGGAACTTTCTTGCATGGTCGCATGGGCATGACCTGCTGTGCTTGTTTCCCCATTGCTTAAAAAAGGCATTGAGAGGAAAAGGCTCTTTCCTACATCTGAGGCAAATCGTGAGCATTAATACATTGACATTTATGGGCAGGCAGATAAGAGAATAATTCACAATGTCAAAAAGTCTTTTAATTAAGTTTAATATTCAAATTGGGACGTAATGTGGCTTTCTTTAGTTATCCTTAGAATAATTGCTGTGAAAAGAATGGATGTCTCTATTCAGGGACCCAATAAAAAAGATGAGGAAAGAATAAATAATCTTTGGGTAAGCTCAGTGCCAAATCCTTGCACAGTCCACAAGAACAACAAAACAGAAACACACCAACAAAACCCCCAAACTCTTTACTTTGGGTTGACTCAAGCGTTTGCTCATGCTGATGTGAAATGCTTTCTCCTCATTTTCAGGCTCACCTTTGGGTTTAATTCATCAAGAGAAAAGATAAATTGATTTCTGAGTCAACAGTTTGCTCCAAAAATAACAAAATAAAATGCTCCAACTGCTTCCAAGCAAATACAGAGAGATGATGAAGAGACATGTGCACACACACCTCATTTTCCTCCTTCCTTATTAACAAAAGTCATTTGACATCAAGGGTCACAGCTGAGACTGTAGCTGTGACTATCTCATTCCTGACTGCAGCATACACCCAACCATATCTTCCTAATGAGCCGGTATCATCATTATTGCTTGCACTGATAACGCAGATTCTTTATTTGAGGAACACAAGAAAAAGTGAATCTTTAACCTGTTCTGCCCATCCCTTGTCTGCCTTTCCCATACGTCTATTACTTTATTATTCTTTCCTCTCCAGCAATGCTCTTTGGCATAATTAGTAGCATTCAAATAGCTGGAAACACTTTAAGTTCGGTTTCTTTTATCTATGCTCGTTTGCTTATTGCATTTATAGACTGTGTGGAGAGGAAAAATCATTCTCCTCTGCCTCCCACAAGCTTGGGTCAAACACTGACTTTCAAGAAGGTGCATTAACTTCAACAAAGTGTTTTCTAACAGGGAAAG
>NW_009909595.1:154377-181851 GCF_000696875.1 Nestor notabilis
TAAAGGTGCCAGGGAGCAAAGTCTTTCCCCACTCCCCAATTAAAAACCCATTTTCCAAGTGAAAATGATATTTTCTTTGGAACATTCTTTTATAAGAAACCAGTGAGGAAAACACCAGAAGAAGCGCCAGAAGAATTGTCTCAGCTGAGGTCCAAAAAACACTTGTTCAAGCCAAAGTAAAGTCTCATTAAGCTCCGGCTCAACAAGTATGTTTTAAGTAATCATTTGAGGCAGAAGACAAACCAAAATGATGGTGGCAGAACTGTCACTCAAAGGAGGCCACTGGGTTTGACCCAGCCCTATTCCTGCCCTGTACCAGGAGCCTTGTGCTGTGGTTTCATCAGTCTAAGTGATTTGCCTGCCCTGCAGCTCCTGCTGGCCCTTCTACCCACTGCTGGCTCTTCCTTGCTTTAAAAGCTCAACAAAGGATCCATTCCACTACAGGTTCCCAAGAAAATCCATTGGGATGAGTCCATCCCTGCCCTGCAAGTAGCTTGTGTGCCTGAAGCCTGCCTTTTCCAGCTCCATCGGGTCCTTTAATAAGAGAATACCCTTGTCACAGTGGTCTTAGCTGGAACTTACACCCAACCTTGTGATGACTAAACTTCATTGAGTTAAATTCCATTTCAGTGACTTAGACTGCAAGAGAGTCTTGCACTTTTAAATGCATGAATAATTCCATACGAAATATGTTAAAATTAGACACTTTGCAAATCCCAGGCAGTCGATGATTAGGGATAGCAGACTTCACTCATCATGAAATATTAATCTGCCCGGCTCATGCATATCCATTCTGATACAACCTCTCATTATACCAACGCACTCTGCTTTTTCCAGAGTCCCTGCCTGGATTTGCTATTCCCAAAGAACAGCCTTGAAAGATATTAAGTCTGCCAAGAAATGGCTTCTGATATTTCATTTTCGTACAAAATGTATTGTAATGCCCCTTCCTAATCCAGCCCTTTAAATCTGTCTTGACAATAATGTGGCTTGTTTTACCGAAAATAAATCTTGTTGTGACCTTAATAATAATGACAATAAAAATAATCATAATTGTTGTAGGAGAGAGGAGGAAAAGCTGCAGCAGCAGTTTTGTCGTTTAACTTGTGTATATAGGAAATGGTGGGAAGTAAAAGAAATGTGGCTGTGAGCTCGTCTGATCCACAAAAAGCTCTTGTAGTTGCGTCTCCATGATGGAGGGAGCAGCCCCAGATGCACCTTCTGCTTTTCTCCTTGTACTGCTCTATGTTTTGATGACAGTAATTGAGAAAGGCTTCAGGCACAAAGCAGTCCTCAAGGCTCTTAAGATTCCTTGGCAAATACGTGCAACACCAGGCTGTGTCCCATAAAAGCACACTGCAGAAGAGGCTTGGGATTTCAATCCACTTGCAGTTTGAAAACAAAAGGGGGGAAAAGAAGTATAATTCAGTTTTAACTTTAAACACCTATGTTTTCTGAAAGCCTTCCTGGACATAGAGAACTGCGTTTGTCTTCCTCAAGGTTCCCATATAATCACACAGTGTGTTTCCTAAGCCCTGTCCTACTTTTAGGTCTAATATATAGGTACAGCCATGATGCTGGAGCAGATGATAAGTATTCTCAAGGCAGAACCAAAGGTGCCACCACAGTGACCAACATGGTCTATGCGGTCTGTGCCTCAGCAGGGAGCTCAGCCCCTGCCTGTGCCCCAGCCTCTCCTGCAGGCACCATGGTCTTTTGCCTCATCCTGACAATGCAGAATCACTGTATGGGGAGTAGAATTATATTAGATCTAAGGCAGAAGCTCTTCCCTGTGAGGGTTCTGAGGCGCTGGCACAGGGTGCCCAGAGAAGCTGTGGCTGCCCCATCCCTGGCAGTGCTCAAGGCCAGGTTGGACACAGGGGCTTGGAGCAACCTGCTCTAGTGGAAGGTGTCCCTGCCCATGGCAGGGGTTGGAGCTGGATGAGCTTTAAGGTCCCTTCAACCCATTTTATGATTCTATGATGTCAGGAAGTATCACTGACATTCAGTGCCCATAAAATAATTGAGCAATTGGCCATTCTTCACAGAAGGATCCTCATTCAGGTTTCCAGATTGCCCAGCAAGTGCCCCATGGGCCATATCCTGCAAGACAGAAACTCACCCAGACAGGCAGGAATAGCTTTCCTTCACGTTGCAGCTGTGAGCTGCATGGTCACAGCCCTTCTCCAGCACAATTCAGAAGGGCAGACCAAGCTACCCTGACAGCCAGAACAGAGCTGGCTAATTCAGCATCCCCAGCAGAGGTGTCTTTTTCCAGGTAGGCGAGAAAGGGTTAATCTGCCTCCACCACGAAGGGTTGTGTGGACCAAGAGTCAAAACTTTCCAGTATCAGGCAAAGAAGCTCATTTCAAGGGGATGTCTCCCAAGAATTCAATTCACAGGTGCCAAACCACTTCCTCCATAACCTCGGCTAGAGATAATTAGTGAGCATTTAAAGCAGAGCCTCAGAGCTGGTTGAGCTCACGTCGTGCTCTAACCCAGGATAGCAACTCCGCAGTTTCCATAGGTAGGTCTCTGCTTGGAGGCTAAGGAAGTCAAGGCAACATTATTGAAACCACGGGGCATTAGTTACAGGGTTGAGGAAACAAACCTCACTGCATAATCCTGAGGTGCCTTTAATGTTCTAATTAAACCTATATATAGAAGCTGCAGGCAGGAAAAATTGCAAGAGAAGTTTCTCATCTGCTGAGTATTTTTCCATCCTTTTCCCCTCTCTCCCCCCAACCTCCTTTAACCAGGAGAGGGGATAAAAAAGATCCTTCACATTGGTTTTGATGGAGGAAGAGAAATGCCAGGCAGATAGGGATCAGCAGCGCTTCCATTCCCTGAGCCCTGTCAGAAAGACAGCGCTGCCGACACTCGCAGATAAAAGCAGCTTCTGCCCTGATAAGGCAAGGTCAGCCCAAGCCTCCCAAAAGGGGCCCAGCTTTGTAGGCATCAGTTTATTCTTCTCTAATTGCAAGGTGAGGCTGGAGATAGGATAATAAACCTGAGGAGCTGGGGAGGTCAAGAAGGCTGTACAGGAGAAGTAACGTTGAGCAAAGGATGGGAGGGGGACAGGGCGAACCTCACTCCATTTAGGAAAGGTCATGGCAGATAGGGGAGGAAGGAAGACAGTATCTTTTGCCGCTTGGCAGAGCCATCAAAGTGATGGATGGTGAATTTGGGAGGTAGGCGACACTTTGCACCAGCTATTTATTGAGGTGAGAGCTGCTGGGACAGCAAAGCCATCCCAGGATCCCGTTGCCTGCAAGGGCTTGGTGTTGCTCAAGCTGTTAAACTTTTGCATCCTGTGCAGATGGTCCTTTTTCATGTCATTTCCCATCTGTGTTTTGAGTAGCATATAGATAGGCTGCCATGGAAGGAGCACAGGGACCTGCAGTGAGGTTGCGCTTCCAGGTTCATGTGACAAGCGGAGGCTGAAGCTAGTTTAAAGCACAAATCCTGAAGAATCCCAGTGCCAGATAAAACCTCTTCTAACCATGTCAAACGTTACCCAAAACCAGATTTTTGTCACTTGGAAGAAATGTATCTGCTTTAGCAGAGCTTTCACTAATAGTCATAACCTAGTTTGGGGTCTAGCTTTGTGTGGGAGCTCCCTGGATTATCCATGCTGTGACAGACACAGCAGTGAGATGCTATTCCATAACTCTGGGGCTGTCTGAGACCTCTTGCACCTTTCTTTTCTTTCCCTTCACAGGGTCCACTTTGGAACTGACGGCCAAGACTATCTTTATCCCTAAAGCAGCAGAGTGAAGGGCTGAGCCTGCTGCTGAGGAGGCGAACTGAGATGTTCATTACCACGCTCTCCATGCCAAAGGAGCCCCTCCCACAGCAGGAAGTAGTCTATAATTAGCTTAGAGAATAAAGCATTTTTAATTAAGGACTGGAATTCAGCAGGCCATCTGCCTGGTTGTATTTGCAAGCAATAGTCATCTTCTGCTGGCTCTGGTTCCTCTCTGTCCCTCCAAGGCTCTCACTTGGGCTGAGACCAGGGCTGGAGCCAGAGCATCACATCCGCATTGCCCAAGACAATGTGCTGCAGTGTGGTGGTTATTACAGTGAAAGCTGCTCTCAGAGACAGGCCTGGCAGCAGGGAGGGCAACGTCCTCACCTTAAAGGCTTGTTGCTGTGACTTCTGAGCTCCATGACAGCGTCTGCTGCAAGAAACCCACCCAGAGAATGTGAGCAGAAGAACTTGCCATTAGTTCCTGCATGAGCCCTTTGCTCTGCACATTCTCAGTGAGCTTCAGAAAAGCCAGAAGCACCATTCCTGAATTCCACAATTGCCTGTCTGGCACAGTTGTGGATGGCAAAGCAAGCTGGAGAGCTGCTAATTTGGAGGCCGCCTTGACCAACATATAAAAAGATGCAGGAGCCAAAGGGTCTCCTACAATTACACGAGACTCATTGCATTTCCCCATATATTCCATGGGATTTCCAAATCACATGGAATAAGCCATTTCTCTTTTTTAGTACCCTTTCTGTAACTGCCATCTCACACTTCTTACTCACCTGAGCAGAGGTGGAACAGCATTTCATGGTCTTGCAGTGAGCATAAAAGAGACTTTCATTTGGACAATGCTGATACCTTTCACCTCAATCCAGACCTGTTAAAATATTTTGGCATTTCCAAAATTACTGTTTTTTCCAGTCCCTTCAGATTTCCCTTTATTGTGCCTGTAGAAATAAGACATATTCGGGGTGTGCTTGACTGTGCAGGATAGAGAAGAGAAAAATGAAGTCTGAGGTTTGGATCCCACAGGAATGCTCATGGGCAGCTTATAGCCAGGAGAGACCTCACTAACAGATGCTCTTCTGGTCCTGCTACATCCACCTCGACACACCTTCAGTCCCTGCAACACAGCAGTCAACACTGGCTCTATCTGAGGGGAGTAGAAAAGAAAACTACAGATTATCTCCTCTCCTCAAGCCTTTTAGTTCCTTCTCTGTGAAGAGAAGGGCTCAGAGTGGGGCAGGGGATACTCATTAGCCAAGGCTGAATGAGGCTGAATGCGAATGTTACCAGCTATCACCTGAGCAGTAAAGCCTAATCACATGCATCCATGAAGGTGGGTTAAATGGACCTACTGCATTTCTTACCTGGGATGGTTAAGAAGGGGCAAACGGTTGATTGCTGTGTCTTCATTAAAAGGAGGAAAGCTGCTAATTAGATAAACTGAGACTCTGACTAATCCCAAAGTGAAAACCAGATCATTCTGTAGCAGACATTGGATCAAATCCACAACAAGCTGCTAACCCAAACATTCACTCTGTTCACATGAATTTATCCAGCTCCCTTGAGCAGCTACAGTCACCTACGCAAGGAGCAATCCCCTTGCCAAGCCCCACCGCCCAGTCCCATCCCCCCTTGCCCCGCTCCTCATGTCCTAAATCCAAAGCCACCCTGGAAGAGATTCCTCCTGGGGATGAAGTGAAACATCCCAGATCTGATCCATCCTTGAAACTCGTCCTAATCTCTGTGATGTGGACATGGAGGCATCAAGCAGCTTTTCAGTCCCCAAAGATGAAAAACAAGAATCAATCTGCCCAGTGATGCCTGAACTGAAATCTGAAATAGGTTCATAAATACATTCAGCCAGTTTCAGATGGCCAACTAATGTACAGGAAACACTGCTCTGTGTGCAAAGAGGGATGGAGCAGATCCATCTGAATTATCCCTACTTGAACAGCTTACAGACCCACCTATCTCAGCCAGCAGCTTTCAGGCAGACACTAGGATTTCCTGTGCTTCAGCAGCACAGCTGCTGATCTTATTCATTTATTTAGTTTCCTTACAAAGGAGAACAATTAATTTTGAACCAGCCCATTATTTGCTTTCAGCACCTAATCCTCAGATCGAAAACTGCTTCCAGAGTAATAGGAGAGAGGAATTATGAAACACAATAATGAGCAAATCAGGTAGTCAGTGGCTTAGGCTTGAAATAAATGAGCCCCCTCCTGAATTGAAGAACTGGTGCTGAAAACACTGTGAAGGTATGAAAATGAAACACAATTAAAAGGCACCTGAAAGCTTTCCCTGATGAGAGGGGCGTTTGCAGAGCACTTTCCACTGTCTGTCACAGTGACAGTTTCCAGGATCCATAAGAGAAAGGAGAAAATAACATGCCAAGATATTTTCGGAGGCTGGGGAGGCTTACAGGGAAATTCCTTTGCAGGCAAAGAGCAAATATTTATTGCCTTTGCTTTATTTCTTCTGCCCACTCAAAGATACAAAGGGCTCTTGCTCAGATCTCAATAAACAAGAGCTGACATACATCCTCTGATCTTTCTGCCCAGCTTTAGATCCCAGCTGAAAGTCACCACGAGCATTGGTGGAAAATACCAGCACTGGAATCGAGGGAAACGTGGAATTGGGATTGGGTTTTGTCACAAAGTTTGCTGAGATTCCAAGCCAGAGATATTGAATGAGAAAGATGCAAATGCTGGTCCATGTCCAGCCTGAGCATCTGCTCCAAAGCGAGACATGGGGAGATGCTGAGCACATCTGGTCCAACAACGTGTTCTCTCCTTACAGTGGAAAACTCAGCAACATTCAGTGCCCAACTTGAGTTTTACTTGTAATTTAAGTCCTCAGGCACAGTGTGGAACTGGAGACCCATAGGAGCTGACACAAAAAGGAGATGTCTCTTGTGTCTGTGAGGCCCTTGGAAGGGTACAAGGTGACACTGGAAGACTATGGATCATTCTGTCCCTAACCCACCATTGCCCTGTTCACTCTCATGAGTGCCAGATACACAACCAGACCCAGCAGCAGATCCATCAATTGGGTTTCTCCGTCAGGTAGCAAATAGCAAGTGTAACCTTCTTTTGCTATCAGCTCTTAACAGCAGGGCAGTGTAAGCAACCCAATAACATCAAGGTAACCTGCATCTATCCTTTATACACTTTATGTCTGTCCCTCAGACATAGCACCAGTTATCTTCTGTCAAGTTTCTGCTTAACAATCTGTATTCACTTGGTGTTTGAGTTTCTTGGTCTACAGAGTGTTAGGGAAAAGGGAATTCATGGAAGCCAGAAGAAGCTACCCCCACCACCACCACCACCAATCCATAGGTGCTGAGTTCCTGCTCTGTTCGAGTGAGATATTCTGTAGGCAGGAGCTCAGCCCTGTGGTAGCTGCTCTTTGAAGCTGGGTACAACCTGGGCATGCACTTGTAGCGTGGCTGCTCACTACAAGCAAGTCTATCCATGACTGAAACATTTACGGTGTCTCCCTTTTGCTTCCAGACAGCATGACCCTGATTCCTGATGGCTCCTCACAGCCGCGTCTCATCAGCTTTGCTTCCTTCTTCCTCCCAAGTCTCCTCAATGCTCCTGCAGGCACTGGGAAGCACAAGTTTCTTCTTGTTGTTGTTGATTTCCCAAGAGGAGGGAAATCTCCAGAGCATGAAGCAGGGGCTCGAAAGGTCACAGCTCGGTGGGTTCCTTTCTCAGATGTAGAGCTATAATGAGATTACAACTTCCCAAATACATTGAACAAGTCTTCCCATTTGCTGATCCCCATCTCCTTATGAGAGGTGGGAAAAGAGTTACCCCTTCCTACCTTTCATCTGTCTAATTTGGAATATGGTCTCTTTTCAGCTTCATGTATCTGCTTTGACATCTCATCATGGCCACAACACAATCTCTCTTATGGAGAGGTAGATGAGGGAGAGAAGCATTTCCGTATCAGGACTGCAGCCTTGCATTGTGAGGTGCGGGGGTTTGGTTTAGGAGGACAAGTACGTTTGATGAGAAGATGTCTTGGTTTGCTAAGCAGGATGCCTTTTCCTCTTCTTTCACCTGCAGATGATTGATTTAGGGGAGAAGATGAGGCAACAGGCGTTTTCGTGCAGTGGGAAGTAGCCTGTTAAGTGTTTGGAGGTCATCAGATGAAGAGCTGTCTCTGTTCTCCAAGCAGGTAGTACCTCAGCCCTTTACTCCAGACCTCAATTTCTGGCACAGTTCTACCAGACCAACATTTTCTCATTTACACCTTGCTAATAATGTTCACAAGTGCTGCCAGGCCACCACCACAGCTCAAACAACACGTTGGTAGAGGAAAGCATCCCCCCATTCCAACTAGGCTGGCAAAGATCTGTGACAGCCCTGATGAGAAACTGCTGTTGAAGTACTACCTATTCCACTGCAAATGCCACCCTCACATTCAGCAGCTCCGCAGCATTCCATCGCCTGCACGTACTGCAATAAATACAGGAACAAGACCTTCATCCCATCATGTTTTGCTGCATTTGCCTCACGTCAGGTATTCAGGCACTTGAAAGCCGGGAGGGCTGAGTCCCCCTCCTCACCTTGGCTGCCAAACACAAGCCAAGGGATTATGTCCATTTGTTCCTCCTCTAAATTCCTGGTGGTTTTTTCCTCTCTGGCAGCCTTCTTCAGAGTGTGTGGTCATTATAGAATGGTTTCAGTTGGAAAGGACTTTAAGATCATTCCTTAACCTACCAGTGATGGGGCAGCCACAGCTCCTTTGGGCACCCTGTGCCAGAGCCTCACCACCCTCACAGGGAAGAGCTTCTTCCTTACATCTAATCTGAACGTACCCTATTTAAGTTGAAACCATCACTCTTTGTCTTATCACTGCAGTCCCTGATGAAGAATCCCTCACAGGTTCAGCACCAGTCGCTGGTGTGAGATGCCTGCATTTGTGTGTCAGTCCATGGGCTTGATGAACGTACCCTATTTAAGTTGAAACCATCACTCTTTGTCTTATCACTGCAGTCCCTGATGAAGAATCCCTCACAGGTTCTTCATTTGACACCCTGCATTTGTGTGTCAGTCCATGGGCTTGATGTCTAAGCCTCAGCTGCATAGAGGCAGTGAATGGAGCAAGAGGAGTGAGGCATCTCACCAGAAAAGTGGGCTTGTTGTGGTCGCCTAGATGGAGGTGTCTAGCTCCGTGTTAGATGCAACAAGGTACTCCTCAACCTTTGCCTGTCTCTTCAGATGTGACTAGTATTTCCACTGGTCCTACATCATATTTTCCAGCCCCAGGAACCTCACAGATAGCTTACAGCACCTCAGACAGCAATAACCAACCGTGTTTGGGCAACTGAACTCAACGTGTTTATTTTAGACAACCTCTATTAAAGCCACGTGGCACTGAGGAAGCATTCCTGACCCCAAATAATTGAAGGTTTTGCTGAAATACTTCCATTATCTGCCAAATACTGCGTCGTATTACATCAAATACTGCCCAAATCTACATCAGCACTCTCCCAATCTCAAAATGTGGCACAGGAAAACACCCTCTTGCCCTGGTTCCAGATGTGTGTCCCCACTTTGTCCTCTGGCTTCACTGTGCCTCAGAGGAAGCCCCGGGAGATGGCAGAAGGGATGGGTACCCTCATGGTGTGTGCTCCATGGCTTCTGAGCCGCTGAACTTTGTGGTTGTCATGCGAGGAACATCATCGTGCTCCGTGGCTGGTGAGTGGCTGTCTGGAAGTGGAGTGGAAGCTGTTTGTGGAATATGTAACAAGGATTAGGTACATGTGAGGCTCACACGGAGATTGGCTGAGCTTGGCACCTCACGAAGATGCAGCCTCCTCCTAGTCTCATCTGGGCTTTCTCAAACACAAGAGGGCCCTTCCTTCACCAGACTGGGAAAGCAGAATTCATCCTTCCCTTCTCCATCCTTTCCATCTAATTGAGGTGACTGATTCAAGTCACAATATTTTAAGAAATTATAATCAACTCCGGGTGTCTTTTCAAGTTGCTTCTTGATTTTATAAGCCAGGAAAAGGAAAGATTTCAAATTACACTGCAAGATCAGATGATAACCCTTCCTGCTTCAAACCATACTGGATTTCCAGCACCATCTCCAACTGGTTTTTGATGGGACTATCGAGACTCAGGAATGAAAGCAACTCAGATTTCATGCTATTGTCTGTTCTGAGTGCTGCAGTCTGACATGGCAGAGCAGTCTTACAGGGAAGACAGAGATGGCAGAGAGGGGCTCAAGGCTTGGGGCTCCCAGCTGCAGGCTGGCAGGGCTAAGGCATGTCTGTGTCCATTACCCAGGCTTTCTAAAGAGCACTTTGTTTCCTGGCCATGTGCAGGTAGTTGACAGGAAGAGAACAGTAATTTTGTCCTCAAATCTGGAAGTCAGCCTGAATTTGCAGAGCTGAACGGGGACGCCTGAGCCATCCTGCCCTTGCCCTTCACAACTCACTTCTGGGGCAGAATTCCACCTTAGTTTTGAGCTGGTTTATTCCTGTGTCTATATGTGTAGCTGTTACTAGTAACAGGCACAACATCTGCCCCATTCCCTTCCTTACAGCCCAGACAGCACTCATCTCCCAGCCTCAATGCACCTGAAGCCGTGTTCTGTGTGAGGACCCCTGCTTGCCCCTCTCTCCTACCACAAATCTTTCATCCCTCCTTCTTTGAACTGGGCTTAAAAGCAAGTACTTGTTACAGAAGTGGTGGCTCAGGGTGGAGGGGTGGCGAGGGCGAGGAGGGTGAGCCTTCACTGGGGAGGACATGGGGATGGGGTGTCAGCAAGGTGACAGAGGGGGTAGAAAGGCTGTAGAAGGGCAAGGTAGGACGAACGTGTTTGTACTTTCTCCTGCAAGTTTCTGCTGTGTTGCCCACAAAGACCCTATCAGCAGAAAGATAAGGAAGTTTTTCCCAGTAAATCAGCTGCGTATCCACTAGAGCACAGGAGCCCAAGTTCCCACTCACACAGCTCTGCCAAACCTCAGCACTTCCACCTAGAGACACCACAAGTGGAGTGTACTCACACCCTTCGCCCTTAAATCTGGCTCTAGTCAGCAGCGGAGGCAGGAAGGAAGCCCCTGAGGTGTCTGCACAAACTCAGATTCATGTTTCAAGCAGCTTTTCTGCAGGAAGATGTTTCAGAGATGAAGAAAGTCTCAGTGTCCAGGGCATAGGAATTATTTTGGCAGCCTTGGGCATAAGGAACACTCACCACTTCCACCACCTTACCTGCTTGCTGGGAGGAAGGGCAGATGGGAGGTGTCTGAGGTGTGCAATGTCCTCCAACAGAAAAGAGTGAAGAGTGGGATAATTACTCTGTTTCCTTCTTCGTTTTCATTTAGCTTTTCCTGGAGGCTTTGATTTCTCACAGTGTGTGCTATAAATGATCATGTGGGGCTTTAGTGTGATCTCCGTAATTGTATTATTTCCAGAACAAGAGTCAGAGGTTGCCTTTGTTTTTTCTTTTCAAGTCTTTTAAGAAATAGCTCCCTTTCTCACCAAAACATTGGTCATTTTTCCCCCTCAGAACGTGAACTGGGTTATTTCCAGACTCAGTCCTTTGATGAGGTTTCATTCCTCTGTACATCTCAGAGGAACAGATACTGCCAGTCATGAGAAGATCTCCAATAATATTTATCTTTTATATTTGTGAAGGAGCAGAAAAATGAGAGAAATAAAAGACTTTTCACTCCATTAGTGACTAAGGAGGTTGTGAAGCAACACCTGGTAGGAACAAAACTGTATCCTTTCAAATTGATAATCTGAGATCTTTTTTATCCAGCAGCCTTTAAAAAGCTGGTCAAAGAGTTCCCAGGACACTGATAGGAAAAGCAGATGAGTGAGAAACCCTTCTTGTGGGTGAACTTACAGAAGGTGAGGGAGCATTGCACAGAGAGGACAAGTGGGATGTCCCACACCACAACATAGTCACTAGACGGGTGCCAGGCAAAGGCAAAATAATGGGGAAGTTAATCATGGGATTTGGTTAATTGGGAAATAAAGGCTGGGAATAACTTGCCATTGATGGATTGAGGCTGTCTCTGGTCAAGTGGATTTTCAGCCTCACACTTCTGGTTGATGAAAGGACCTGCTGTGATACAGTAGATTTTGATTTCTGAAAGGCATTTGGCTTAATACTGGTTAAAAGATTAGCACTGACCCCAAAACTTACTTTGTCTGCGCAACTGGACTGAGGAAAGCTATTACCTGTCCTGACAAAGCCTGGCTTATGAAGCAGATGAATAAGAGCTGCCAGAAGGAGAACACCTTTGGGTGGGATGTTTCTGGGGGGGTGATGAAGAACCACAACCAAATGCTTCTTTCTCTGTAGATAGAAAATCACACGCAAAAGTCATGTGCAAAGCTTGACAAAATGGTGATTAGCAAAGAAGAGAAGACATGCCAGTGATTACAAGTCTTCCATACAATAAGCCTGTTCCTATCCATCTGTTTATACCTTGTCTTCATCTGTCCTGGGTTCAGCTGTAAGTTATTTCACTCCTTCTTAGCTGGTGCAGTGCTGTGTTTGGGCTGTAGTCTGAGAACAGTGCTGATAACACCGGTGTTTTAGCTGTTGCTAAGTAATGCTTACCCTGATCAAGGACTTTCTCAGTCTCATGCTCTGCCAGGGAGGAGGAGAAGCCGGGAGGAAGCAGAGACAGGACACCTGACCCAAACTGGCCCAAGGGGTATTCCATACCACAGCACGTCATGCCCAGTATAGAAACTGGGAGGAATCACCCAGCTCGGGTAGGGCTGGGTATCGGTCAGTGGATGCTGCGCAATTGTATCGGGCATCACTTGTGTTTATTGTTTTCTTTTCCTTTTCCCCTTTTAGTTTTATATCCTCTCCCCTTGTTATTTCCATTATCATTATTATTATTATTAGTGGTAGTAGTTTTGTATTGTACCTTAGTCACTGGGCTGCTCTTATCTCAACCCATGGGATTTCGGTTCTCTTCCCATCCCTCCGGGAGCAGGGGGACAGAAGGGGTTGCATGGTTCTGAGTTACAGGCTGGGCTTAAACCACCACATCATCTCTCCCCAGAAACAAAGCCCTGCATCAAAGGACAAGCCAGGCTTACCTACAGGGGTCTGTATCACAGAATCATAGAACCAGGCTAAAGAAGCACCAAACTCCAGCCTTGCTGAAAGGGCTGGAGGCAATAGGTGCATTAGAGCCAGAAATACCCAACCAATTAATCTGTGCTTCCCTGGCTCTGCCTACATGGAGAGCTCAGGTGCTGCCAGCATTTGTGGTCTTTAAAAGAAGGTGAAAAATCAGGAGGGACCAAGAGCAGGAACTAGGTGTGATTGGAGACCTAAAGAGAATGCTGTATTGTGGGAGATTTAAAGAGCTCAGCCTGGTTAGCTGATGAGCAAGAAGCCAGACTGAGAGGTGATTTCATCACAGTGAATAAGTGCCTCCCTACAGAGAAAATACAACGTTGTGAAGTGCTCTTGAATGAGGAGAAGAAGGAATCAGTGGTGAGGGTCTGACCAGGGCAGCTTTGCATTGGAAATGAGGCGTCAGGGGTTTTCTGCTATGAGCGTGACTAATCCATCCAACAAGGCACTAGCCACCCTTCTGCTGTTTGCAGAGCAAAGCTGGATGCCTTTCCAGCAAACAGGCTCCGTCCAGCGGAAAGGTCCAGCAGGCCCAAGATTTTAGTGGTGTGAAAACTGAACAGTGCCTTTGCAGGTTCATCTACATGGAACAGGCTCTAATGGGGCTGGGACTCACGGGCTCAGCTACGAGAACGGGAGCAGCCCAGAGCTGGAGTTTGTCCAGCACAAAGGCAGAGTCTTCAGTACATGCTTTTTATCCAAATTCAGGCTTTCTGCAGAAAATGGAAAGAAAACAATTAAATATTTAAATATTAAAAAGCTTGGGGGGTTTTATTTCCAGGTGAGCAGAAGGGTAACATTAGGCTGCAGTGGTCCAGGTCCAGAGAACTAGACATAGGTGTGTACCTCCTCCAAAACACTCTGCGGAGAGCAGAAGGAGCCCAGCTCCCGCCTTTAGCTTTCAGGAACACGGGGTTATTCCCAGATCTATACTCACAGACTACACACACCAGGTGAGCTGCTGCAGAGCGAGCGCCAGCCTAGTGGGGAATCCACCGCAGCCGAGAGTGACTCAGGCTGAGTGGGAGAAGGTGCTGAGCGAATGGCACTGGGGGGATGACTCAGAGTGCAGGAACGGGGGTGTCTGTAGGGTCTGAAGGGAATGCGCCTTCCCTGGCACTGGGGGATGCTGTGACACAGACACAACTTCACCTTTGTCATCCCTTAATGAAAAGTAAAATTGGGCCAGGTTGTAAATCCCTGGGCATTGAAGCCTCCCTTGGGCAGGGCTGACTCAAACACTGATTTAGCTCGTTCTGGTTATTGCAGCTGTGTGTTTAGCTGCTTTCAAGGGTGTTTCCCACCACCTTTGTGGAAGCAGCATCTATTATGAATAACAAGTTCCTCCAGCCTCTACCCAGGATGGTGCAGAGAGCACCAGCCTCCTGCCATTTCGAGGGAAGCAGTGGTCCTTTCCATGCATCGCTTCCCCAGCACTGCCCACTGCACACCAGGGACCACCCGAGAGCCTGAAGACTCTTAACATGGTTAAAAAAGACATATGCCACAACTGCAGTGAAAGCAAGTTCAGCAGCTACACGCTATAAACAGCATAAACCCTCACAAAAGAGCTAATATCTCCCCTTCTGGAGCGCCACGCAGCTTAAATGAAATCTTGCCGACTAATTAAAACCCCTTCATCCATCTCATAAACATCCTGGGATCGTTTTTCTCCCTGACTGAATTATTCAAGAGTTCATTCTCTCTGGATTCAAAGTAATTGTTTTAGTGTTACAAGTTCACTGTGGCAAAAACCCTTTGGCCTCCACAGAACTTTGTTTGTAGAACAATCCAACAAAGAGATGCTGTTGCTCTGCATTGAGACAACTTCCTTCACTGAAACCCGCCACTGGTCCTGTAAACTGATAAGTCAGAGCCTTTTGGGACACCTTCTTCTTTTCTATATGAAAGAAAATGGGAGAAGGGGGCAACTCAAAGCTTCAGCTCTTTTCCCCATTCACTTGACTCAGCAGAGCCAGAAATTGCACCTCCAGCACAACCAAGAGCTTCATATGGGATGGGGAGTGAGGAATGGGGTGAGGAGGAGGCAGGAGCTACTTCATTAGGCACTGCCACCATGAAGATAACCATGGCATCATGACCCAGTGGGTCACTAGAGACAGCCTGGGGGACTTGCAGGGTATAACTGCACAGTTGAACAGGGACTCTCTGCCAAACTGCTCCCAGTAGCCTCCCAGGCTGGGTCCTTCTGCACCTCCAGTTGTATTTCAGCTATTTAGAAGGTGGCAGCTGGACACATCAGGACACTGACAACTGTCAGGGCTGGCTGAAGCCCCAGCAAGACTGTTTTGGAGGCCTGGAGTCCAACCACACCTGCAGGTATGTGATGGTGGTGTTGGTACATTACAGCCCCATGCAGGGGATGCTCCCTTCTCCTGGGCAGAGCTGTCACAGAAGGCTCTTCTCTACAGCCTGTTGCAGCAGACCCATCCATGGGGAACAAAACTGCCATAGTTATGGCTTAAGGTGCACCTTTACTTATGGTTAACCTGCCTGCTAGCCCAGTCTTGCAAAATCTGTTTCAAAATCCTCTCCTCTTGCTTTTTGTGACTCTTCTAGTAGGTCTTGACCCACCAGCAGACAGACAGAGGCTTCCAGTGCAGGCAGAGCACACCCGCAGCCAGAGACAGGGCACAGAGAAGAGCAAGGCACTTCCCATCACTTAGCTTTTTGGCCCATGAATGATGTTCTCCAGAGCACACATTTCCTGGGTCAGGCAAGCCTGTGCCAATGGCAAGGACTGATGCTTCCAAATGACTTTAATAGTGTGAAGTGATTGAACAAGGCATTTTGCATGAGGACTATCGCTTTGCCTGTCTCACATTCACGCTGGAATTGCTAATCATGGTACATCAAATGCAATTTAATTTCAATTACAATCTCTCTGATAAAGCTTATGGCTTCTTTGAGCACCCCTGTGCGCTCCTGCTCTTACACACACAGCACAGAACACTTTCAGAAAAGAGAGGATCCAATATATTTCTGTGGCATTAACAAAGGCTTCGTGCTTGGCGTTATCTCCTCTGGCACTGGAATTGCTAATCATGGTACATCAAATGCAATTTAATTTCAATTACAATCTCTCTGATAAAGCTTATGGCTTCTTTGAGCACCCCTGTGCGCTCCTGCTCTTACACACACAGCACAGAACACTTTCAGAAAAGAGAGGATCCAATATATTTCTGTGGCATTAACAAAGGCTTCGTGCTTGGCGTTATCTCCTCTGCATGCACATATGGCACATTGAGAAAGGAGGAACATTATTAACTGAACATTGCTCATAACGTTAGGAGGTAATAGATTCCCATGGGAAGGAGACACAGTTCTAACTTCAGCCTGACACTTTGGAGGAATCAGAA
The DNA here is from genome assembly GCF_000696875.1 of Nestor notabilis. Taxonomy (NCBI): domain Eukaryota; kingdom Metazoa; phylum Chordata; class Aves; order Psittaciformes; family Psittacidae; genus Nestor; species Nestor notabilis. Next base: position 170,650 of record NW_009909595.1, read on the forward strand.
GGAGGAACATGACTTTATTTGCCTGGCACTCAGCTTGGAAAGGTGCAGAAAGTCGTATTGATCTCACTGAGGCTGTAGAATCGTTCCAAAGGTTCTGGCTAGAACATATTATGGGTATTTATCTATTCTGCAAATGACATCTGCAAACCTTCATATGTGCAACAGAAGCTGGGAGTCAGGGGAAGAATGTTAGGCATCTGCTCAGCTCCATGACAGTGGGGAGATGGAAGAGCAGGGAGCCGTAAGCAGGAGGGGAGTTAGCAAGGGCAGGTAAAGGGTGGAGAACTGGCTGGGACAACCCAGCCTGGCAGATACCCTTGAAACTGGGGGCATTGGAGGAAGCCTGGAAAAGACCAGAGGGCACAAGGCCATGGCCAATGGCAACAAGATGCACGTCTCAAAGCCTACATTTTAATGGTCAGACTTTCAGATGCAGATGATGGATCTCACTCTGCGCTCCCCTTCTGCTCTGTTGTAGGCCTGACACGTGTACATACATAGGCGTGAGGTTTAGAATGAATTCCAGTGTTTAACCAGGTAGGGCTTTGACTCCAGCGCTTGCACTTTACTTGTTTTGGGGTATTTTTTCCCCTTCTATTTTGCAGCTGCTCCTGTCTGCTCTAGAAAACGACTTTGCTTTGGAAAAGAACATGAAATGTGGAGAAGGCAAAAGCAGAAATTAGCCACAGAGCCCTGCACGCAGCCATTAGACCATGGGAGATGAGAGCCTCCCTCCAAAGAGCAGCTCATGGCTGGTGGCTTCCAGGGAGCAAAGAGGCTCAAGCAACTTCCGAGGAATGTCATGACCAGGGTTATTCTAACTTCCATTTCTTTTCAATTTCTTGCAATAGACTTTGCTTTAAAAGATTCTGTTTAAAAGAATAATAAATGAGAAGCCTTGAGTTTGCAGTCAGTGCAAGGGAAATGGCAAAACCCAAATCCCCAGGGCTGGAGGCAAGCTCAGATAGCTCAGGGCTGTGTGCTTTGGGCTACCTGAACCCAAGAGATTGTACAGGCAGACCGCCACCAGGGATAGCCACGGCCCTTCTCCACTGCACCCTTAATTGCTCATTTTCTCTCTGTTCCCCCTCCCCAACACACCTTTTTCCTTCTCTCTCCCCCTGCTTCCAGTTTTCAGGACTTAGCCCTAAGTCGTTGCTGCCCTTTGGCACTTCTCCCTGAAAGGAACCTTCTGGATTTCATATGCAAACACTCCTCAAAGCACCGCGAAGTCAGGCATCTGCCTTCGCTTCCAGGAATGGGTCTTCAGCTGAAATGTGCTGGGCACCTGCAAGTGAAGATGAAGTGGTCAGGAGACAATGAGGTTAAACCTTTGCTGAGTGTGAACAGCAAATGACCTGGCTGCTATGGAAAAGAGGAGGCTGAAGATTCTGAGCTATAATGAAGAAAGCAGAGGAGGGGAGAGGAAAGGAGAGGAGAGTTCCAACCCCGCTGCCATAGGCAAGGGCACCTCACACTAAACCGTATTGCCCAAGGCTCTGAAGCTTCTTTTCAAGAAGTTAAAGGAGAGCATTAGGAAGACAGTATGTGCGGACTGAGTGGTCGTGCATACATGGACATCAGAAATGACTTGGCTGCTCACAGCAACGTCTGGGGCTGCCTCGGTGGCCAGGGCAAGAGCGATCGCACTTGCTCAGCCTGCTCCTGGCAGTGCCTCCCGTCCTCCGGCGTGGCATGCTTTTGTCAAGTCAATTAGGTGCAGAAGAACTCTGCTTTCTGATGCAGCAAAGGTGCCCTCAGGCAGTTCCCTGTGGAGCAGAGCAGTTATCACAGCTGGTCTCCGAGAACCAGGGCTCCGCTCTGCAGCTCTCCCCGCTCCGCAAGCGCTGCCGCGGGACCCGGGCGCTCTGCCTGCATCTGGCACCGCTCAGCGTTTTCCGTCTGACCCCTGGATGTGCTCTTTGCCTCCGGCAGCTCCCTCTGCAGCCGCTGCTGCGCTCTCAGCCTGCCTCAGACAGACGGGTCTCCGCTCCGGAGCTGCCTGGAGAGTCCCTGCATTCCGGTCCCTCCTGGGGGCAGCCCTGGGCGCCTGACACTGTCCCATCACCATCAGGGGAACTTTTGGCATCCAGTGGCATGTGCTGGTTCCCAGTCAGAGCAAGCTGGGGTCCAGCTGTGGCTCTAATGCAGCATTGGGCACCTATCCCATCCTCTCCTGCTTCACCGAAACACTGCTGAGAGTGTAGAAGGGGACAAACTCAGCTTTGCCCATCTCTGCTTTCAAGAGCTGGGCTGGACTCTGCCTTGTCACAAGCAAAGCTGCATTCGGTCACTTCTTGGGCCCTCCGAGTCACTCCCCATGTCTTCATTTCATGTGAATCAGCCAGTCAAGGAGGATGAAAGACATCCCCTCCTTGTTCTGTTGGCTCCAATGACCTGCTGGTTGCAAAGCGTCTTCCTCGTGAGCACGCTGTTGTCCTTCAAACCCTCCCAAACACAAACAACAAACCTCTGCAAGGCACAGTGCAATGAAAGCCTACTTTTTTCCGGTTCACGTATCATGCTGTGCAATGTGAGAGCCTTTTTTCTCCTGCTGGTACCAACTCTTATATCCCCAGGGAAAAGCTGTTATTGAAATAGTGGAGCTGGGGAAATAAGTTCATACATACTGAGGTGCATACAGCAGGGAGACATCTAATTACTTTTTAAAGACCAGCTCTTTTGCTGGTAGGATCTGAGATTTATTGACTTCCAGGTTATACTGAAAAGCCCAGCGATGTGCTCACAAGCATCTCCCAGACCAGGGGCTTGATCCTGCCTGGCTGGTTTCCTTCCCCCCCCCCAATATTAATGAAGCATCAAAGCTGGAAAACCACCCTCCCTACCCACAACCTCCCAATTTCAGAGCAAATGATGATCCAAGCACTCACTGAGACACTCAGGCTGTCAGTGGCTCTGGCTGTCCCTTTTCCCCCTCTCTGAGGTGCCACTGCTGAGCACAGGGAACCTCTATTCAGCTCTGGCTCATTCAGACACTCTCTATGCTGCTATATTTAAGAGGAGATCTAATGCATTGCAGCAGGGAGCTTGTCACAACATATTAGCAGGATATCTCTGGATAATTCCCTTCAATCAGCTCAACGAGATCTCATTTTCCAGGAGATGTTAGGAAATTTTCGTATGTGTTACACAAGGCTCAGCTCTGACTTGCTTTACAGAGCTTGCACATAGCCCTCACTGTGCTTTTCATAGCACCACAGGCTGGTTTGAGTTGAAGCGACCTTAAAGCTCATCCAGATCCAACCCCAACCCCCTGCCACGGGCAGGGACATCTCTCACTAGACCACGTTGCTCCAAACCCCGTTTTGATGCATTCCTCGAGCTGATTTTTTCCCCCTACATCCAATGACTTTCTTCCTTCTTCTAGCTTTGTCCTGCTGAGGGCTTGATTCACCTGAGCTAAGGCAGGTAACTTCTTTGGGGTGGGAAGAAGGGAGCTTAGGGTGACCAGCCCCAGTGTGGAGACAGTGGGGTCACAGATAACAGCCTCCCCCACCAAACAAGACAGAAGTGAAACCAAACTGAACTGAGAGAACAAAGGCAAAAGATGGGATTTTGCTTTACAAAAGACTTCAGTGCCTTAAAAAACTCCCTCCTAAGCTCAACACCAAAATGCCCTTCAGCCTTTTCCCGCACTAGTCCAGCGGGATTGTGGATTCCCACTGACAAGCATTTCCCAGCCTCTGAATCACTGCGTGTTAAATAACCCCAGCCACCATCACAGGGCTGGTTCAAAGGCAGGCAAACATCTGCAGATCACTCTGTCCCATCCTCACACATCTTCAGAGCACGGTGATTACATGGAAGATGGATCGGCTGGGGAATATCCACAGAGCAGCCATTAAGCTGACTGGGGCTGATCCAGGTCCTCTGCCTGGAATAATGAGGTTAATCACACCACCTCATTTCATGACTATTACTTTTGCAGCTCAGACTCCCAGTGCACCTTCATCACAGCAGTATAAGCACAGTAGAAAAGCCACCGGGCTCCACAGCATGGAGGAGATCCAGGCTCTGGGGTCATCCTGTTGTTGGGAAATACAGGTGATTTCAGCCCCCAGACACAGGGTTTAGGGATGGAAACCTGGTTGAGCCATTGCCCGGCATCCCACAGGCAAACCCTCGCCTGCATCAGCCACCATCCTGACCCCGGTAGGTGCTGCAGCCCTGTAAAACTCACGTTAAAATACAACCTAAGGCACAGTCAAGCTCTTAGAGATGCACATGAAATAAAAGCATCTTAAAGGGACCAGAGCATCCCCAGGATCTGATGGGATCACAGAAAAGGGCTGATCTTAAACAAGATGCACAGCCTCCTTCTTCCCACCAAGCTAAGCCAAGTGCTTGTGGTCCCTGGCTAACTGGGCATGCTAAATGGTGATAACAGAGTGGGAATAAGGAATAAACCATGCTGGAGACTGGAAGAAAAGCCACAGCTCATCAAGATAGCTCTGTTCTGGGTAGAATCTGCCAATAGTCACATTTTTTCTGGACATCCAGGGGCCTGGCAGAGGTCCTGGATGCCTCTGGTTATAGAGGATCTGATCAACAATGCCTCATTATTGCAACATAAACATAATGACAGTGCTCATCAGTTATATTCCTGCATGTTGTTCTTCTTCCCGTGCTAAAAAGTGATGTGTGCAGGGACCAGAGCAGTGTTTCAGCAGCTGAAAGCTCCCTACTTATGTGTCTGTCTGTACTTCTTCACCCTCTGAATGTGGCAGGACGTCCCCATCACAGCAGCCTGTGCCATTCCTGCCAGCCATGGTAAAACCAAAGCCCAGATGAAAGCTGCTGGGGGACAGGTATAGCCTGAAACACGGAAAATCCATCAAAAGCCTCATGGACCAGCTCGTGCTCTTGTCAGTGCTTGTTTCTGGGCCCCTGAATTTGGTCCTTCTGGGATTTAGTTTGCAAAGGAGAAGACACTGGAGTCTTGCATTGTCCCCTAGGTGTTATCTACAGCTTGTGCAGTGACCAACCCACACTGCCCCCACCAGCAGCAGCATCCTGCCCCGAAACCCTCGGCTGGGCACAAACAACACTTCCTTGGGGATACCCATTTTCTGAACCTCAGCACAGCTCTTCTGGCTTGAAGCTGTGTGCTGGGTTTGGCTGGGACAGAGCTGATGCACTTCACTGCAGCTGGAGTGGGGCTACGGTCTGGATCTGTGCTGGAAACGGTGCTGGTGATGCAGTGCTTACACGGAGCTGAGGCACTTTCAGCTCCTCACCACGCCATCAGAGAGGAGACAGGGGGAGCACAAGGAGCTGGGAGGGAACACGGCTGGGACAGCTGATCCCAACTGACCCAAGGGATGTTCCAGATCACAGGGTGTGGAACTCAGCATATAAAGCTGGAGGAAGAAGAATGAAGGGGGAAACATTTGGAGTGATGATGATCGTGTTCCCAAGTCACCATTATGTGCGATGGAGCCCTCCCGTCCTGGGCTTGGGAAGTGGGGGAGGAATCCCTTGTTTGCTTTGCTTGCATGTGGGGCTTTTGCTTTCCCTATTTAAGTGTCTCCATTTCAACCCACAAACTTTCTCACTTTTACCCTTCAAATTCTCCCCCCATCCCACTGGGACATGGTGATCGAGTGCCTGGGGGGGCGCTGGGCTTAAACCACGACAAGCTGGCTGCTTGTAAGAGACCCTGTGAAGTTCCTGCTCACACTCATCACACTGGGATCCTGCTCTGTAATTCATCCTGTTACAGTCACTGGTACACTCTGCTTTCCCTCTCTGACATCCTTTACAAGCTGGGCTTTAAGCTTAGTTTACAATATGGGAAATGAAAGCACAGAGGAGCTTGGGTTTGCCAAAGCAGATTACTTGTGGGGCTGAAAAACACTAGAACAGGGCCCGATTTCCCAAACTGCTGCTGCTCTCCAGCACATGCAGGCAGAGGAAGTTGCACTGGGTGATGCTCTCATGACGAAGGGCCTTTCAGGATGCAGTTTGGTTTAGCCCTGTTTTCAGAAGGTTCCCATCTACCTGGCATTTGCTCTTGCAGACTTGTCAGTCTGCTGCTGTCACTGCTTCCCTCCTTCCCAGCACATTCTGATGTTTCATCAGCCCGTCGCCTTCTCTTCCATCTCCCCACATTCCTTAAGTGCCTCCTCAGAGCCAGTCCCCGTCAGCCAGCACATCCCGGGATCCCTGCACACTCCCAGCCAGGCTGCTGGCCCCTGTTTGCTCTTGCCCAAACTGGGAAGGGGAAAGGGGAACCGCTGGGAAATCCCACCTCTTGAAGGTAAATGCTGAGGACATGCCAGGGAAGCTTAGACCCCCGATGGTAAACATCTGATGGACTGAACACACCGATGTCAGGTCGAAGAAACCTGGAAGCAATGCTGGAATTTGTCTTCTCCCCCACTGGAGAAGGTCAGAGGGATGGTCAGAAGCACCTCTCTGACCTATTTCACTTCAGAGCAGGATGTTGTCTCCGATGTGCTGCCTATAGAGCACACGTGTAGGTTTGCTTGGGAGGCAGCTCAGTGTCCTGGGAAGGGACGGGGTATGTCAGGCTCCAGCACTGGCTCAGCACATTGGCACCATGACCCAGATCACCGGCACTGTCCCTGCCACGCTGCTGAGAGCACAGGGCTTATCTAAAATGCCAGCAGCCCAGAGAGGCTTTATGATGCTCCCTGCACTATGGCTTGGTCCATAGGAGCAAGATGGATCTGTGGGGAGGAAAAGAGATCTCTTGGCAACCCCACCACTTACCATTACTGAACTTGCACACGCTAACCCTGAGGAGACAGGGCAGGTGATGCTGAGAGCTGGTGTGCTTCTGGGCTGGGAAAAGCTGTCACAAAGATTAACCAGCACTAGAAATCCCAGGAATGGAGAAGAACCACAAATGATGTTACTGGAGACCCAGGTGAGCAACCAGAGCAGCCACTGCACTCACGGCCTGACCTGCCCCTGCTTCTCCACAGCTGATTTTAGGTTAAAGGCCTTTTATTGCTTGCCAAGCCTCCAATACGCTCCAGCCACTCTGTAAGAACCAAGACTCTTCCCTATGGCTTTCCAAAGGGAGATATTCCCGGGGTTTTGAGGTTGGCAGAAGAGACAACTTCCACTGAAGCAGCCGTAGCTCCTGCAGTCAGCCCTTGGAAGTGCTCAGGAAAAGACTTCCTGGCCCAGAACTCCCTGAAGGGCATTTTTGTGCCTCACTTGACCTGTTTTGGCACCTTCAAAAACTCTCAGCTGATGCTGGGACTCACCTGCACTGACTGGAAGGCCCCAGCTATTAAAAAGCCTAAATTCTACTTTGGGGCTCTCACCCTCCTATATTGGGTGCCTTCGAGTCACATTTTCCAGCCTGATTTCCTGATTTTCCTTGAATGGAGGAAGTTGACCATTCCTGTGGGTTCAAGCAGCTGGAGCCTGCACACAGACCACTGTTTTGGGACTCACAGTAAACCCGAGCAGCTCAGGCATTGGAACAGGCTGCCCAGGGCAGTGGTGGAGCCACCATCCCTGCGAGTGTTCACAGCCCGTGTAGACAACACCCTCAGTGCCAGGGGTTAGTGGTGGCCTTGGCACTGCTGGGAATGGTTGGACTTGATGAGCTGAAAGGTCTTTTCCAGCCTGGTTGATTCTGTGGTTCTACGATTCTAAGTGCAGAGACAGGAGCTCACGCAGCCTAAACCAAGTAAATTTGGCTTTGTGCATCTTGCTGAGCACACCTGAGAAGCTGGAGGTAGCTTTGAGCAGCTCAAGTTAATGGGAATGTGGAGGCTTTGGGTGTGTTGAGTCATCCTCTGTAGCAACAAAACCCCAAGCACTAAAAGAGCCAGGAGACCACGTCCCTGCACTGGAGTGGATGTCACTGCCTTTCCGGAAAGCTCAGGAGCTGGGATGATGGATGATGCCTTGCGGAGCTCTGCGTGAGCTTCATCTGCTCACAGGTAAGAGTGCTGCCAGCACACCTTGGGCTGGCACAGGGACAAAGAGGCAGCTCCAGACACTGCTGCCCATCTCCTTCCTGTGCTCGAGATGTAAACTTGCAGCTATCTGTGCAGCTGGTTTCTGAGCTGCTCCTCTGGATAACTGGCAACACACAGGTAGCAAGATTGATTACAGAGTTGAATTAGATGCTGAGGCTGTTGCTGCACATCCCAGCCCTTCTTCAGGGCCCCAGCACCCTGGAGATTGTCATCCAGGCAGCGGGCAGGAAAAAGCAGGGGAAATGGATGGGGAATAAGCTATAGCAGACACCCATCAGTGCATCCACAAGGGCTCAGCTGCTGGCCTGGCCTACTGAGAGGCTCAGGGATGGGGTGGTTTAGCACACCCCGTGCCAAGTGGCTGGGATATGGCAAGGGAGGACTGCACCTCCCTAGCACACACCTCATCCACAGCACAGCCTGGTGACAGTCTGGGGCTGAGCGTGGTGAACTGGGAGATGAGGCTTTTCTGCAGCCCAGCTTTAGCACTGATGGAGCCTGACCCAGGCTGCCTTTGCACTAGTGGGCACCATTCCTGCCAGCCGGCATTCCCTGGTAGTCTGAGGTCAAAAATGCATGCAGAAGCCTGGATGTGAAAGAGGCCTCTTTATACCTGGCTCCATCCCAGATAGCCAAGGACATGCACAGAGGAAGTTCCCTTCCCAGTGCTCCGGAGGCATGGAGGGAGGCACAGGCTGTCACACACAACTCACCCATTCACACCCGATGCCCATCACTGAGGCACTCAAGAACATGTGCTGAAGGGGGAAATACTTCCCTGTCCAAAGTGGTTCCCTTTCTACAGACCAGCTTTGTGATCTCCTCTTTGTCCCTGTAGGAAACTGCGGTCCTTTGGCTGACCTTTACTCAGCAGTTAATCATTCCATGCATGAGAAATAGAGTTAGGAATCTGCCAAGGAGATGAAACTATGGCATGAAGCATTGGGTTTACTTATGTGGCCAAATCATACTGCAACTGGTAGACCAGCTGCCTTTACATCACTCCCACAAGAACCACCTCATCCCTACCCAGCCCACAGCTGGAGAAACAGAGAAGGTGAGAAGTTTTTGGAGCCATCAAATATCAGATTGTGAGATTCTTGCAAAGAAAAGATGTGCCAACATCCCCAAACACACTGAGAAAACGGGCTGAGAAGATAGAAAACTGAACAACCCTTTGCCAGACTTTCTTTGACTACACATACAAACCATTTTGGACCGGCACCATCCACAGTAGCCATGAAAGTATTCCAAGAGCCGTGTTTACAAGATGATGTACGGTTGGACTTGATGATCTTGGAGGTCTTTTTCAACACAAATGATTCTATGATTCTATGCTCTTGGGCATAGAAAGACAGAGGAGCAGGGCTTTGGAGGACGTAGTCATGCAAAACACCACAAACAACAGCCAAATCCATTTTCAGGTTGCATTACCCTGAAATCAGATGGAAACAGGGCTTTGCATCAGCCTTGAGCTTTGAAGGGAGACATTCCCGTATCAAAGTTCTTTTCCCACAAGACTGCCAGTCACCATCATGCCAAACAGCTACGAGTAACAGACGGCACCACCTCCAACACATCCACCGTCTGGCTTCCTCCCATCTCCAGCACAATGGCCCGAGCTGGCTGGTGTCTTGGCACAAACCCACCCTCTAATTAAAGCATAAGAGAAGGAAGGGGAAACCTTCAAAGAAATCCCACCAACAGCCCTTACAGGAAAGCTTAAGATCTGCCCAAGCAATTGCCTGATGCCAATCCTCTTCCCGGGATGGTCTTACTCAGCCTCCCAAGCCCACCTGCCCTGAGGGCACCGGGGCACTTTGTCTTTGCCTTTCGCGCCACACCAGAGATGCCTCTTACAGAATTTCACATGATGTTTGGATTTGTAGTTTCAGTTTGCTGCTTTCTGCTCCCCTCACTGAGGCCCTGTGCGTCATCCCTTCTGCGCTTTATTTGATTGCCTTTTGCAGATGAGCAGATTAATATTTCATCAAATGTACAGGGAATAAATAACCAGATTTTGAAGACATCCAGAATCTCTCCTGCCTTGACTGGCATTTACAGACCTGGTGGGGTTTTTTGCCACAAGCTGTTTCTGAGGAGGTCGCAGTCTTTGCCTGCAGGACGTTGCCATCACCCGTGATGTGGTGTGGTCTTGCCCAGAGGAAGGGTCTATCAGCTGCAATATGTGCGACCCTGTGGATGTGGCTGCACCGCTGGCAGATCCCCAGAGGCACAGGCATTTCCCTATGTCAGCAGAGCTGTGCTGGTACCAGCAATGCAGCAGCATCATGCACACCCATGCAACTCCTGCACTTCCATGCAACAGCACCATGTAAAAGGCAACAGCACCTTGTAAGGCAGGATGGGTCCCATGTTGCTAATGCAGACGCAGCCACCAACAGGATGGCTTGACGCTGACTGGGTTGTGCGTGTCTCTGTCAATCGGTCCACGAAAGCAGATCATTTTGGCTGGTGGATTGATGGAATCAGTCTCCAGAGTAAAACAATGGAGTTCTGTTTGATGCAAATGCCAATCAGCTGATTGGCAAGTTGTGGTTGACTTTGCTAAAGCACTTTGATTGAGAAATATCATAATTATGACTATTACTGCGATTAGTTTAACATTCTGCCTTGAGGTTCAATTAGCAGTAAAACAAAAGCTTTTGTGTTTCTGTTCTATTCAAAATTGACGCTTCCTCTCAAAAGAAATCTGAAAAATATGAGAAGCTATTTTAAGAACCTCAGAAACCAAATGAGGCGTTCCAATAGATCCCAGATTTTTACGGGTTCCTTCATTTTGCTTGGCTTATTTTGCAGCTTGGGTGGTTTTGTGAAGATGGTGTCTCCTGTTGAGGTACACAGTCTGGGGAAGGGGAGAAGAAAGGGCAGGAGGGAATTATCCATATCCTGAAGGAATCTTCTGCAGCCCCATTCATCATCCATTCTGCTGGAAGGTGTCCCTGCCCGTGGCAAGGGGTTGGAACTAGATGATTTTAAGGTCCTTTCCAAGCCCAAATCAGTCTCCAGCACAGGTTGATGGGATGAAGAGGAGTCTGAAGTGCCCAGAAGCCACCTAAGCCCTTTGCAAGGTTGTCAGGACCAAGAAACTTTTTTGCAAGCACAGCTCAAAGGTAATAACTGTTAAAGGAGATTGTTGGTTGAATAACGAGCCTTTGGCTTCCTTCCTTTCAATGTATTCAACGGGTCTGTGGCT
>NW_009909595.1:181863-184348 GCF_000696875.1 Nestor notabilis
CTCTCTCCTGTTGGGACCAGCCACAAGGCTTGCAAGGATGAGGAAGTCTCTACAGAGCGGTCAAATACAGCAGGGCTGCCCCAGTTTGGGGCATGACTATATGATGTGGTGACCTGGAATGAGGGAAACCTGGTCCCAGCAACCACTTCCTTTTGTCAGGCAGAGTTTGAGAGCGTGTTCTTCCACTCACTGCAGGTGTAGGAGGAGGGAAAGGTGCCGGACACAGGACAGAAAACCCGAGCCTGCATTTTAAAACCAGGGGGAAAAGCAAGTCCCCTGGAGAAACCTGCTGGGTTGGGGTGGGCTTTTTCTCAGCCTGCAGCTAATGCAGCTCCATGTGCTGGGAGTCGTTCCTTCACCAAGTGCTACTGAAAAGCATCCTCAGCTCCACTCGCTTTGTGCAGGAAAGAAACAGTCCCAAGACACTGGTGGGGAAACTGAGGCACGTTGCTGATCTCAGCTGCTTTCAGCTGAGGAGCGAAACTCAACTCTTCCATCAACCTGATCTGTATGTCCCTGACACCAGGGAGTGTGTTTTTCCTACAGATGTCCCATTTGGAAGCAAAACATGGCCCACAGTGCTACCGGTGCTCCATGTGGGAAACGGGGACACACATGCTGCATTCCCCTGGTGCAGCGACCACCTCCAATCTCATCCCTATTGTGCAGCCCGGACACATGGAGCTGGTGTTTTTCTGAAACAAGGAGGGGGGGGATGAGCACAGGGGACAATGTAGGAGCACTGCAGTGGTGTAAGTCACAGAAACAGCCCCTGTCGTGGAGCTGCTCAGAAGCAGGAGTGTCAAACCATGTGCAGTTACATAAATAACAATAGTCAACCAAAGGCAGATGAAGTCAGGCTAAACTGCTGCTCTCCCTTCTTCCTGGAGATCCAGTATGACTCTTCAGCCTCCCCATCCCTAATACCCATCTCCCACATTTGTCTCTGTGCTGCACCAGGGAGTTGCAGATTAACCATGATGAATGGACTGATTTCCTTGTCTCAGGGACTGTTTTATTTTGCCTTTGCCACATCTGACAAGTTGCATTTTACTATAAATTCCCGCAATTAGGCTTCCCAAACAGCGCTGCAGCCATTGCCCTGATATATATTCCTTCCCTGGGGAAGGAATTATCTTCATGTCCCTGGCAACCAATTCCTTGACTAAAAATAGTCAATGTTCACTTTTGCTTTTCTGCCACCACCTCAGGCTACGGGCACCTTAGAAGAGTGTGGCTACAGCACTTGGTGGCCATCAGCAGGGTGAAATGGCAAAGGACAATCCCCAAGGTCTCAGTGTGGAAACAGGGTCTCCAATGTACCCCACTGGAGGTGCTTCCTTTGGGGTGCCCAAAGCCCTGAGTAGCCCCCCAAGACTTGAGTGGGGAGCTGTGTCTTAGACCCACGATGCCCTCAGTGAAGGGGCTGGATCCAGGCTCCCAAGGGTGAGGGAGCTTTCTCAAGCCTTTTAAGACAATCTTGCATTTTCAGTGGGCTTACTGATGTGAAAGGTAACGCAGGAGCGGCTCTGGAGTGCGTCTGATCCTGTCACTTGTCAGGTGTAGGGATGTTCAGAGACCTAAGACACAAAAAGTTACCTGAATTTATCAGAGCTTTACGTATTTTCAAACTTCTTTGCCAAAGCAATGACACAACGGATTAAATCCAGCTAATGCTGGAAGATTTATGTCTGTGTTGTTTATTCACTTTAATTACTGAGCCAGGAGCATTTACCCTTTGGGATCTCGGATGGGTCATGGGTTGCACCCCTGTGCTGGGTGCAGCCCTGGCCGGCTGCTTGTGCCCTGGTCCAGCAGATGCAGGAAGGACTTTGAATCCCCTCCTGCCCTCTCCCATGCTTCAGAGACAGAAAGCAGCATCCATCAGCAAAGATGGATGGAGACTTCGGCCGTGAATCCATCAAGGGACACTGCCCTCCTATTGATCTGTCTGCACCATGGTCTGCAGCCACTCCCAGAGGTTGGGAGCATGGAAGCATCTTGGGTTCCCTAGCCTGGTGACCCCCATGGCGATGTCTTCTGCCATCCCCTTCCCAGCAGCACACCCCGGCTCTCCTTATTTCCCCAAGGAAAAGAAGAAGCCGTGACTTGCTGCCTGCTTTCAGCTGCCAGCTGCAGCTGAAAGCAGGGCAAGTGGAACCTGGCCCATTCCCTGGGGTGGGCTCAGTGGCCATGGCTGGGATGACCCCCCAAGCAGGAGATGGGTACAGAAGGGATGCCCCGAAACTGCCCTGGCACAGATGAGCAGGTTTCACCCAACCAGACATTCATTCAGCTCAGAGGTGGACCCAAGCCTGGCCATGGCATCCCCAAGAGACAGGGGATATCAGTAACCCCTCCCCAGGAGCCCAGGGTGGAGAGTGCTAGGGGGTGGCAGGACGTGAGATGGGAGAGACATGACAGAGACCCTTTGAGGTGTGAGGGTTAGGCTGGGGGGGATGTCATTAGCGCAGCAGCATCATCC
>NW_009909595.1:184393-187258 GCF_000696875.1 Nestor notabilis
AACAGTGCTCTCATCTCCCATTTCAACCCCCCCTGCTCTGCTCCATCACCGCTACCCCTTCCACCACCCTCCCAGCAGGACCCTCACCTCCTCCGTGCCTCAGTTTCCCCCTGTTATGACCAAGTGCCCCCAGCATGGCCCCACTGCATGGAAGGACCAACATCCATCTGCCCCACGTCCCCTCTTTGTCTCAGGAGTATCATCTATCTATCATCATCTCCCTCACAAGGTAGCTCTGAAGCCCCTTCCATCCCATTCCATCACCTCCCTCCTCCTTCACCAGGCAGTTTATAAGGGGTGGCCTCCCCTTTCCCCCATCCCTCTGTCAGAGCCTTGGAGCCAAATCCCTCCTGCAAACTGCAGCTCTTCGCTTGGGAGTGGGGGGGTCAGAGAGGGGAGAGCTGCGTCCAGGGGGGTTCCTGGACCGGTGGGAAGTTTCTGCTGCAAAAGATACTGAGGGAGGGATGGAGAAACAGGGAAGAATTAAATAACTAGAGTTGGAAGGCACTAGGGAGGTGGAGGAAGGAAAAGGGGAGGAGGAAGAGGAGGAGGGAGAGAGGGGGGAGTGGGATGTAGCGGGGAGGGATGTAGCCCATCGCCAGGCGAGCCGCAGGGTGGGAAGCCAAAGCACCGGCTCCGAGGGAGGGTAGGGTGGTTGATGCGAAAGGTGCCCGCCCGCCTCCGAGCAGCCCCGCTGGGACCCGGACACGCTCCTTTGCACGGAGCCCGGAGGATTTTATCCCCGACGGCAGAAGGAGCCGAGCGGGAGCGGGACCGCTGCCAGCCATGCCCCGGGGAGCCGGGCGCAGCGGGAGCTAAGGATGGTGCCCAGCCTGCATCCTGCCCTCCTCCTCCTCCTGCAGGTAAGATGCTTTTAAGTCCTTATCTTCCAGCAGGGAACCTTCTGCCTCCCTCCCCATCGCCCCTCTGCACCCTGCACCGCTCGCTTTCTCCGCAGTGACTTTTCCATTTCTTGGAAGGAAGGGAAAAGTGAAAGGAGAGCCCGGCACACAAAGGGCTCTGGGGAAAATTCCCCCAGTGCAGGGGCTTGGCAAGAGCTGACGATGTCCTCAGACCAGTGGGGACACCCGCATCCAGGTCCTCCCGAGCGCAGCCCAACCTCGCACCTCCCAGTGCAACCAGTTCCCCTTAGGCTGCTGGGGTGCGATGGATCAGGACAACACAAATGCGGTGCCTAATTGTAACCCCCTTAACTGCTTTTCTAAAGCAACCTCTCCTTTCACCCCCTCCCGCACAGCACAAGACTTTCCTCTCTATACTGCTGCCGGTGGAACTGTTGCCACTGCTAATTCTGCAGCTCTGCACAAAATGCAAATGCTTTGTCAGAAGCAATATTCCTCCTCCCCGAGGGCTCATCAAGAAAGGAAATGTTCCCGGCCCAAAGCATGTTTAAATCCCAAACCCTGGGGAAATGAGGAGACGAAAAGGTTTCCAGTGAGATCTTGGACGTTATTTGAACAAACCCATGTAGGCACTTGAACAAAATGGTCAGGTTTTGGTTAAACTGCTGTGTCAAAGAAAGAAATCTGCCTGGTTCTCTGCAAAATGCTGTCTCAGTGGCCCAGTTGTGACTGCAGAGTTAAAACAGCAAAGGGTCAGCCCTTCCCCTTGTCTCCGTTGGGGTTTGAACCCCGCGGGCTGGTTTCTCACTGTGCATCATGGTGGTAAGAGCAGGGAGGAGGATTTGCTGCATCTCTGGGACAGGAAAGTTCTCACCTAAGCAGTGGGAAGAGCTGGTATGCACCAGGCGACCTCCTTGCCAAGTTGGTGCTGCTTTCAAAAGCTCCTCTTCTGAGCAGCTCCTATAAAACAGGATTAGGGCTGTGCAGGAGCTCTTCTGCAGTTATATTTCCTGGTTCAGGTTGGTTTTTGGTTCCAGTGTAAGAAATGAAGGTGAGACAGGGCAGGGTCTCTTCCCCTCAGCCCAGATCCTCCTTGGCCAATATGTGGGACATTGATGGCAAAGCCACAGACTCGGTGCAATAGGGGCATGGTCTGAGACTGGGGCAGCCAAGGGAGCGTGACAGCTCCCAGGAGTTATTTATGTGAGCAAAATGTGGTCTTTAAAGCCCAAAGGTGCTGGGACACTGCCTCCATCCCCAGGCTCGGGGGGTTCCCCAGCCATCCCTAGGACAATCTTGTGAGATGGGGCTTCCAGAGCAAAACCACTCCTGTGCTGGAGCTGGGACCAGGAAGGGGTCACAAAAACCAGCCCGAGCAAAGAGAAGTCTCTCCCAGCCAGCTCCAGAAAGAAACACTCAATCTACAAAACACCCTTTTCCAGTCAAACTGTCAGGTTTTTCCCTTATAAATGCATGCATTCAAAATTCAGACCCTTTTCCAGCACAATCCCAACCCTTTCCTCAGGACCATGAAACTCCAGCCTTAAATGAGCGCATCCCTGCATCCACGGGTACCCACAGCGGCATCCAGCCTGCAAGCTCAGACACCCGCAGCCCTGCAGCTCCAAGGGAGAGCTCAGCAAGGGTGAAGCTCCCCTGCTTGGGCAAGTTCTGTAGCCTGCAGGTCCCTGGGCTGGCAGAGTTAAGGTGTTCCTCATGCATCTGGCCAGCGGCTCCAGTTGAGCACTGGTTTGTCCACCTTGCCTTGCTGGGTAGACATCCCTCGAGGGGTCAGGCAGACAGACCAGGAGACAGGGAACCAAACGTGCCTCAAAACGCTCTCTGGCACCCTGCAAGTCATGTAAAGAAACTAAAGAAGCGCTTGAAAAGGAAACAGTTCACCTGCAGCTTTGACAAGAACTGATGACATTTCTGGGGCTGGTAAAAGTGTTTGTAAAAGCATTTTATGTAGAAAGCAGAGTTTGATGCTGGGGGTGGGGAC
>NW_009909595.1:187289-200653 GCF_000696875.1 Nestor notabilis
CTCAATCAGCTCCATCAGCAAAAAGCCCCCAGAACAGCCAACTCCCCTTCACTGCTCAAATCCTTGTATAAGATGTGGAGCTGCAGCAGCAGCGCTCGCTGACCCTGGGGATCTCTTCCACTCCTCACTTTCCTTAAAAGCTGGAGTTGGTTCAGTGTGTATGAAATCATCCCCGTGGTTTCACATCTCCAATGAAGGAGTGAATGGAAATGGCACAGCCTATTCCCAGAATAGCTGCTCCATCACCAGCGGATGAATACACAGAGATACGAGGAGAATCGCCTGCACAGCCAGCTCATCCCTGCCCTGCTCACCACAAACCCTGCACAGGGCTGGCCCGAACTTTGGTGTGAGCAAGGAGCTCGAGCTGAGCTCTGAGCCTGCAGCGTTTAGAGAGGCTGCGTCTCTGGGTTTGTCCTGGTGAACGGTGCCTGGACCCAAAGGGAAGCACAAATCATTAGCACAGGGTTCCCTCAACAAACACAGCCCAGGGACCGTTGTCCAACGCTTGGGAGCTGTCGCTCACGAGTGGGGGCTCTTTCTGAAGATGGTGTAACATGCCCAGAGGCCCATCTGTTGTTTTTCCTTTCTCCCTAGCTGTGTTTTGAGCTAATAGAAGAGATCCCTCTCTGCAGTGTCCTGCTTCATCAGTGAGCCACCACCCAGAGCAAGCGCCTCCATTCACATGGCACAGGCAAAGGGTGTTGGCCTTTTGCAGACCACAGTGCCCCTTCCACCCCAAAATCCTGTACTACTCGCCCTACAAAGGCATTGGCAGATGCAGCTTCGGCAAAGCCAAGCTTTCCCTAGCTGTGAATGCAGATCAGCTGAAGGAAAATTACAGGTGAATTAAACAAGTGGATGTTCAGCCCAGGATATGACCCTAAAAAGGTGATGGGTGAAGGAGGGGTCTTGGGGCAGCCGAGATGGGGGTCCTGGGAGGCAAGAAACAAATCTCAAACCCCAAAATGAAAGTAGTTGTGAATGTGTCATATCGACAGGCTGCAGGAGAGTTTAATACAACCACCTGAGATAACAGCCCTCCCCTGTGCTTGTGTCCATTGTTCCAGCTCCTCTTCAGCAGCCTTTTCCCTGGACGCGTAGGAGCCAGTCGGATTCTGTCCCCTTCCCCAGCTTGTTTCTGCCTTTAGCTTCCAATATCAAAATGTCATTATTCTTTTGTTCACCTGTCCCCAAAAATCTGTGCCCCTTTTATAGAGAAATGAAACCAGAATTGTTTATGGCAAGTGAGAGAGATGAGCGCTTCATCCAGGAAAACCCTTAATTGCTCATAAATCAGGTTTTACGGGGCATTTGTTTAGCCCTCACAGATATTCTTTTGTTAGGATCTGCATCCAAACCACTCAGAGAAGGACTCCAAAGAGAATAAACACACCAAAGCCTCTGTCTACACACGATGGGGCTGACCCTTAGAGGGTTAGAGTGAAGTTCTCACTGCCTGCTCTTCCCCCTGAGGAGCATCAGCCAGAAAATCCCCCCATGGTTCTTGCTTTGAGTCTGATTCTGCTGCCTGTTCTTTGCCTTGATGCCTTGATCCTTCTGATGTGGCTTTGTATGAAAGCAAGTGAAGGAGCAACAAGGTGCTTGTTAGTAAAGCAGGGGTCTCCGAGAAACCTGGAGCTTAGGGCATGGCAAAGCAGGTCACTGTCAGGGCTAAGGCAGGGGTTGTGGAGAGGGTCCTTCATGGGCCAGGTGATCCCTGGGGGTTTCATCTGTGGCCTGGACTGGGGATGGGACTTATCCAAGTGAAAGCCCCCAAGGTGGAGGTGCAGCTCAGCAGCTGCAGGAGATGGTGCCTGGAAATTGGAGGAGACAAGGGCAAAGGGATGCGTCAGAGTGGAGTGAAGGCAGGAGACAGGGAGGGCTGGAGGCTCCTGGGCCCCTCCAAACACATCTGAGGGGACAACTCTTTCCATGAGGCTTTTCAAGGCCACCTCTAGCCTGCAGCTGTGGTGTTGGTGAGATGTGCTGCTCTGCGCCTCGTGCTGCTGACATTGCTCTGCCATCACGAGTTGGCACCCAGCTCTTTCAGCGTTCACTTGGGTTTGGGTATATTTAACACCCAAAATCTGGGACCTTTTTCTGCAGGTTTGGGGCCAAGAGCAGGCTCCATCCCAGCCTAATACCCCGAGGTACCCCAGCAAAGGTCAAGGGCAGAGGTTGTGCTCAGCCCATGTGTCCCAGGAAGTCTTT
Organism: Nestor notabilis; assembly: GCF_000696875.1. Taxonomy (NCBI): domain Eukaryota; kingdom Metazoa; phylum Chordata; class Aves; order Psittaciformes; family Psittacidae; genus Nestor; species Nestor notabilis. The sequence continues at coordinate 189,504 of NW_009909595.1, forward strand.
CTTCTTCCACACCAAGCATCACAAGGGGCAGCAAGCCCAGCCGAGGCGGGGAGTAGAGCTGATGGGGAGACAGGTCCCGCTGGTGACTCCAGGGTGGCTGGTGTTGATCACCCTCCCGAGGATGTCTCGGTGGCCATCACCACCCGCTGACTTCTCCAGCTTTGTGCAAAGCACCGCTTCATCCTGCTAATCCCATCCTAATCCTGCTCTCCAGTTACAGCCGGATCAGCAATGGGAAACCCAAGCCCCATCTTAAATTGCTAATTAGGCTACGAGCCATCTATCTGGCTGCTCAGAGCTGTCAGCCCTCCCTGCCACGCAGCTCCGCTCTTGTTTGAGGCACTAAGATAACCACGGCGGGAGAAGCCTGTCTCTGGGTACTGCAGTGAGGGGGGTTGATGGCTGGCTCAGATGTGAATGTATTAATTAATATCTATGGATTGCTTTGAAGAGGGAAAGCACTGCAGGGGGACATTAATTCCTAATTGTTATTAATTGAATCTTGCTGCTGGGTCAGTGGCAGGTCACAGAGACTGATGCTCTGTGTGTGTGTGATTTAGCTGCTTACACCCATACCAGCAGTGAGAGCTTCAGCCTCCTCATGCCAAAGAGCTGATACTGTCTGAGCCTGCTGTGCTGCATCTCCTGCTCCAGGGGACCTCAAGGGCACAGGGAACAGCTCCAAAACACCCAGTTGCATTGCATCAGGACCCAGCGAGTGGGTCCAGATGGGAGCAACCTGCCCCACATGGTGCAGCACAGCCCGAGCGACCTTGGGCAAGTGGTACTCAAGTGCCTCCATTTCCCTTCTGGGGCAGCCTTGACTTGCTGGGTGATGGGACACTGACTGCAGCTGGTGTTTGCTGTGGGGAGGATCAGCATCAGGTTTTGGTGCCTTGAGCCATTCAGTGTGCTCCAAGGTTGACCCAGCATCATCCACATCTGCTGCGATGCCTCCCTGCGTGCAAAACACGGATGTCAGCAGAGCCTGGAAGGGAGCTGAGTGGATGCTGAGGAAACAGCACTGGAGTCATTGGTGGCTCCTGATGGAGGAGAAGCTGCTGCCAGCGTGGGGCCTCGTGGGGCCCATGCAGCTCCCAGCAGAACTGTCATCCCCAGAGAGGCAACTGACCTCTGTGCAAGGCGTCTGCTTCTAGGAAAGCAGATTGCTTCCTCTCCCGTGCAGCTGAGCCCTGAAGCTCTCCAGGCTCCTGGCAGTCGCGGAGGTTTCTTCACTGCAGAGCATGATTTGCCATAGCCTGTGTCAAAGCAGGGCTGGGAGGGCAGAGGGACACAGCCCTTCCTTGGCCCGAGCACAACCCACTGCTGTTTCAGGGCTGTTGAGGCATGTTTGGCTCCAGCCCGGCCAGGCTGGGACCTGCTGGGCACCATGTGGCATCTTACGGCAGCGATGCTCTGGCAGGAGAAGCTCTTCAAGGACGGAGCTTTGACCTGTTCTCTCTGCAAAGCTTTGGGAGGGGTTGAAGCAACCCACAAAGGGCGAAACAGATGAGAGCCCATCGTCAGGGTACCAAATCAGGGTGCTTTTGGCTGGTGCGAATGCATATGCAGCTGCCACGTTCCCCAGCTTATCCCCCTCGAGCTGACTGATGGCAGTGGGAAAGATCCTGTGCCTGTCAAGAGCATTGGCCACATTACAGTGAACCAAGACTCAGAGCCTGGTAACAAACAGCCGTTAAGGTTTGTTCTGTTTGGGGGAACCTTTTTTTTCTCCTTTCTGTCTTTCTTCCTTCTGTAGTTGTTTCAGCTCATTTACAAAGCCTGCAGAGAGGCAGGGACTGACCGCACTCCATCCATACCCCCCTCTAGCTGTAGCTTGGTCAATGTTGCTGCTCAGTGCCAAGACCTCTCCCTGTGTCTGGAAGGAGAACAGGCACTGCCAGGCTGGAGCAGGCTGCGATTAGGAGAAACACATCCAGTTAACACTTGAGAGCCTGGTCAGGGCTGCAAACCACCCTGGCTCCTGTTCAGAGGAGCTCTTGTCCATGCAGGTCGAGCAGGCACCATCTGCAGGCATCAACACAGAAGGATCCGATCCTGCTACACCTCTCTTAGCCCATGGCTGGAGTTTAGGTGGCCTCAGCTTTCAGTAAAGAGACCCAGGAGGTGCCCAGCTCCTGCAGGACCAGCAGAACAGGAGCTCCGTGCAGCGCCCGCACTTGGGGCAGGGTTTTGCTGCCAGATCCCCTGTGCCATCTGGAGCAGTCATAACAAGGAAACTATTCTCAGCTCCATTTATATGTCTGCCTGACATCTCTCTTGCTGTCAAAACCAGCTTCCCAAGGCAGTAAATAGTTGTTTGGAAAAGAGCAAGTGGGTGCTGAGCTTGTCTGTGTCTGCATAAATCCTTCTAATGCTTTGGTAAGGCACAGGGGATTGCCAGGTGTGCCAGCAAGATCAGCCGGTGTGGATAAGCTAAAGGGCAAGAGAAGGACTGTTTTCCCTCTACCCAGAGCAGTTTAGAAGGTAAATGGCACTCAGGAAGGGAGATGTGGCACCAGGGACCAGCCTAGTGGGGAGGGCAGAGGTTGCTCATTGTATTGGCTCGGCACAGGAGAGCATCTGAACCGGCCACCCTGGGGAGCTGGGAGCTTGCCCACAGATGGAGGAGGCTGCAGCCTTTCCTGTCCCCAGGATCGGGTCTGAGTTTCCCAAGGGATCTCTGTGTGCTTGTATTTCAGGGCACGGCTCTGCTGCTCCATCTGCAGCGAGCGTTCCTCCAAGGGGTTTGGTCAGTCCTTACAGGGCAGGCTTGGGGTGAGAGAAGTGGAGTTCAGCACCATCCACCATCAGCACTCATCCCCTGAGCATGGGGGACCAACCAGCCCGTCACCCACCTCTGAGCTGGAGGAGAAAGTGGGCAGAAACCGTGTGTTCTACAAAACAGCAGGTCCCTTCCTTCCCCCATCTGCCTCCCTGGTGCACCCTGGGTCTAACGGCACCATCCCTCTGCCATCTTCCACTTGCAAGTGCCTTCCTCAGCTTTAGTTTCCCCAAACTCTTGCAAAGACACGATCACTCAGTAGTAGCTTTTCCAAAATAGCTCCAACTCTGACAGAGTTGTTGGAGCTGCAGAGCCACCCGGGAGCTGCTCTGGAGGAGGGATGGAACAGATCCTGGTCAGTGCTTCCTAAAGTAACGGGGATGTCAGTGTTTGCAGACAAGTGTTTCTCCTGAAAAAAGGCTTTAGCCAGGCCCAGTTGTCTGCGGATCCGATCTCCTTAAGGATGTGTATGAACATCTCCCCACTGACAGCTTACAAGGCTGTGATTTTAATAAGGTATTGAAAATCTGAGCATGGTGTCAGGCTCATCATGTTTCTCCTGTCTGCTCTCAGGATTCAAAGATGCTTAAGCTAAAAGTGTTGATTAAATTGCTAAAGAGCAGAAGCTCCACAACCCAGCAGGGGCTGTGCAGGGCTGAACTGTGCTTTGCTGAGGGGGATATTTGGGACATGAGAGGATCTGTGGGTGGAAAAGAGCAGAAAGCAGCAGCCCCATGGCCCCAGGCTGGATAACCCAGCCTGCAGAAGGCTCCATCGTTCAGCTTCGCAGGGCAACATCCACCGAGACATGGACAAGCTCAGACCACCCTCTGCCATGTCCCAGGGGGGACTGTGGGCTGGCGAAGTGGCGTATTCCACATATAACCCTCCCTGTCGTCTGCTCTCTTCCCGTGCAGGCATTTCTCCTCTGGGATAGCCCAGTTGCAGCCTCCATCCAAGAGCAGTACTGCGAGAGCCTGCCGCCTGTCACCAACCACACGGGTGAGTGTCCCGCGCCCCAGCCCACCCCAGGCATCCCCCCGGTGACCCCAGTGGCAGGGATGGGTAGAAGAGGGTATAGGGGTGTCTCTGGGCTGGTCTGCAGATGCCCAGCTCCTTTTTGGGGGAGGTGGGATGTGCAGGGGCATGGTTGATGCAGGTAGAAGATGCAGAGCTCAGGAGAGCTAACAAGAGAGAAGATCGATGTCTGTTGGGTTGGGCTCAAGGGGAAGGTGGGCAAAGAGACATCTGCCCAGCCCCTGCTCCTGTGCTGCTCGTTCTCTGCCATGCCCAGGGACACCAGGACCTTTGTCCCCTGCGTCCACCCCCTTCTGCCATCCCCCTGCCCAGGGGTGACAACTGGAGGTTGTGACTCTCTGTAGGGACCACGTCACCAGGGTAGTGTGGTCACCATGTGCTCAGGGCTTGGCCGCCCTCCATCCCCTGGCTCTCCTAGATGTGTGCCATTGAGTACTTCAGGAAGCCACCAGCTACAGGGAGCTTCTGGGAATGTGGCCATGGTCCGGCCAGCTCAGCCAAGCTGGGTGAGACCAGCAGGGTCATGGGCAGCTCAGTCCTACTCCACACCCATACCTGGGGTTGCATCCAGCTGCATCAGGCCCAGGATATGTTTGTGCCAAAACTGACTTTTAGCCTATATTCAAGACTTGTATCATCTCAGCAGTGACAGGTCTGGTTTAGTGACAGGTTTTGGGGAAGGAAAGGTGGTGAAGGGAGAGCAGAGGACAAAAAGAGAGTCCTCCTCAGCTCGGGGCTGCTGCAGAGTTCATTTTCCCGTGATTGAACGAGGCACAGAGCAGGCACCAAGTAATTGCCCATCTCGCTCTGGTCCCTGCTGCACCGAGCAGCTCTCTCCATCAGGGTGATGGATGGCCATGTCAGCCCAGCACTGACGGATGGCTGCCTGCCACCCCCTCCCATTAACAGCAGCATTAAAAGCTCCTTCTTCAAAAATCACAGCTTGGCATCAACCGGTTCAATGCTTGGCCAAGCCCAGGCCACCATGGCCCTGCAGAGAGCATCCCCAGCCCAAGAAAAGGAGGCAGAAAGCCAAGGGAGAGCAAGGCTGCCAGTGGAAATGGAAATGCCCGTGCCTCTGGCATGGTGCAGAAGGGAAACCTGGTCATCACTCATGTGCTTTGCTCCCTGAAGGTTTCACCACGCTGCTTGGCAAAGTGGTTGTCCTCGGCCATGTAAGGCTGTGATAAATGGTATTTGTTTCCTTCTTTCTCACCTCTCTGGTGCAACATGTGGCCAGTTCTGTGGGCTCTGAGCCTCAGAAGCACTGGCCAAGCACCTTGTGATGCAAGGGAGGAGAATCTCTGCCTTGGCTTTGCTGATGGATATGCCCTGCAATTGCTGCTGTGCTGAAGCAGTGGGTGCTGTTTCCTGCAAGGATTTGCTTTTGCTCAGCAGGATTTACTAGCATGAATCCAAGCAGGATTTAGGGCACCTCAGTGCCCATCACCCTGGGACAGCCTGACAACGTGTCAGGCTTCACATTTCCAGTGCCTCAATGCATCTGACCTGTCATCCCTGAGTAACTCATTAGTTTGAGGAAGGGGCTTGGATCAAGAGGCAGAGATGAAACTAATTGTCTTATGTCTGCTGCTTGGTAAGTGGAGCTCATCACCAGCCTTCCTCCTTGGGGTCCATTTCAGCCCTGCCTGACTCATGCAGTGATTCCTATGGAGGGATGCTTGCAGAACTGGAAACTTGGGTTTGAGGCCGTTCATCACGGGGAGTCGGTAGGATGATGCTAATGAGAATTGCAGCGAGGCCACGAGACTTCAGTTGTTGATTTCGGCATAACCCTTGGGAAGTGGCAGATGCTGACATGAGCCCCGCGCTCCTCCAGGATGCTGCTTGGCAGGGCACAGCTGGATGGACCAAGGAGCCCTGTGTGCAGCAGCCCTCCTCCAAACAGCCCAGTGTGAGTTCTCTCCTCCTTTCTTGGGTCACCAGGCCCTTCACCATTTAACCTCACGTTGTTTAATGAGGGTGCATGGCTGGGCACAGATATCAAGCAAACTCTCATGCAGGAAGGGAAGCAGCTGAGCCCCACAGACCTCCCTGTTCTGTCCTCTTTTCACCAGAGATATCCATCTTCCTCTCACTACATTGTCCCCACTGCAGGGCAATGTCCCTCGGCATTGGTGGTCCAACCACATATTTTAGGTGTGCGTCAAAAATACCTCTCAGTGAATCATAGAATAAGATCACAGAATCAACCAGGCTGGAAAAGACCTTTCAGCTCATCAGGTCCAACCATTCCCAGCAGTGCCAAGGCCACCACTAACCCCTGGCACTGAGGGTCTTGTCTACATGGGGTGTGAACACTCGCAGGGACGGTGACTCCAGCCCTGCCCTGGGCAGCCTGTTCCAATGCCTGAGCACCCTCTGGGCAAGGAATTGTTCCTCAGCTCCAGCTAAACCTGCCCTGGGGCAGCTTGAGGCCATTTCCCTTTGTCCTGTCACTTGTTCCTTGGGAGCAGAGACAGACCCCACCTCATGAATCCCTGGTTCTGGTCAGCGCTGGGACACATGGGCATCCACACACAGTTGGCCACTCCATCAGAAAGGCTGCTTTCCTCAGGAGCAGGGAATATTTTCTTCTCCAGGCACAAATCACATCAGGCTGGACTTGAGGTCAACGTGGTGCATTAGGAAAGTCAGGTCAGCAGCACCCCCAAACATCTGGAAGCCAGAAATTCCCAGGTTAGGCTTGAAACGAATGCAGCGAGGGTCAGCATCCCTTGTCCAGGTGCACAAGTTCACATCCCAAGGGCTCCCAGATTGCCTCAGAACATGAATTCGTCTTCCTGATGACTTCAGCTCCCCGGGGTCCATGCACAGCTGCTTCTTGCCTCACCCTGCGACAAAGCCCATCAGGGAGGGACAAGGTCGTTTCATCCATCAGGGCAAAGCATCCCTGTGCAACTGCAGGACCGCTTCCCATCGTGGCACTTCCCTGGGGAAGGAAGGGGGAATTGGAACAGATGGAAAAGCCTCTTCCTAATTAATAGATGAGTCTTTTCCAAACCAGACCAGCAGAAAACACTAGAGTGGAGTGAGCTGGGAATGTTCACAGGATGGTTTTGCCTTTTGTAGCATTCAGCCATCAGCCAAAGAGTTGGCACCCAATTGCTAATAGCCCCAGCTGGTCCTGGCTGCAGGATTCACTCTTTTAAGCTGTTAAAGTGTTATCACAATAAATGGTTATCCTTAACCTTGTGTGTGTGCTCAGGAGAGAGCACAGCTGATTCCTTCCCAGGAAAGAAAAGTTTCCTGCCATGCCAGCTCACCTAAGCGAAGGAAAATGACACAAAAGCTGGGCAGAACTGAATGGAAAGATCTCTGTTTTGTTAACTGGAGGGGGTTTTCAAGGAGGGGAGGGAGCGTAGCTTTGTGTTTAAATAAAGCAAATCAAATTGGTACAAGTATAGCAAAAGCCTGTGGCTGAGGAGCAAAGGAGAGCAGCAAGCGCCAAGAGCGTTTCCTTCACAGGCACTTGATCAAACAGGTTTGGGAACACGTTCCATAGTGGGTGACAGTTTGACCAAGACACTTTCCACCTGCTCTGCTCAGCTCCCCAAGGCACTGAAGCTGCTCCAGCCATCCCTCTGTGGGCTGCTGCTGCTGCTGCTCCAGCCATCCCTCTGTGTGCTGCTGCTGCTCCATCCCCTTGCTCCTCCATCCACTCACTGACTCCTCCGGGGAAGAGGCTGGGATTTCAATTCATAAAGGTCAAATTAACAACATCAGCATCTCTTTTCCCTTCAGCCTCGTTGGCATCTCTCCCACCATGGCAGAAATAGTAACAAAGAGGCTGAGCAGGGGCTAAAGAGGCAGCAATGAGTCCTGGCAGGGACTTAGCACTAAGAACAGTGATACTGAGGCAGGTTTGGGGACCAAAAGATGTGAGCTCACCTACATGGAAAAATCACAGTGGTTTAAGTGTATACTGGTATTGGTAAAACCATCCACCCCCATCGTCTAGGAAACCTGGATGTCACCAGAAACTTGCTTAGATTCCTAGATTTTATTGTAGTGGAGGAGGCGATGAGGTTTCTGGTCGAAACCAGTGTCCTGGCACATCCCCGTGTGAGCAGCAGCTACAGCAGTTGAACTGTACTTTGGACTGGATGCAGTCAAATCATTGCCAGCTACTTTGTTGTTTTGTGGCCAAGCTAGAAGTCTTTGCTAGGAAATCTCTTCCAGGGAGGGATTATGCTTCTTTGCATACCCACCAGCAAAAGCCAACAAATATCAGGGAATAAACCACTTGCTGCAACCTTTGGTAATAAAACCTCCAAACACTCTCTCCAGGAGATCAAGATATGCCCCAAACCCATCTGATTACCTCAGATATTCAGTATCCACATGCTCCACAGAAGCTGCACATGGATCAGTCTTAAGTGACAACACTGAGCAGATGTGTCAGAAACCCATTGCGGAAGCTTGGTTTGATGCCTCTTATTTATTCTTCACCAGAACAGCAGCAAAGACCCAAGGGGACAGCCAATGATGGTGAATAACAGCAAGCTGAAAATTCATTACAAAGACACTTTGCCATCATAATGCTTAATTAGCCCGTGTAATTACTTTACATTGATGATCATGGAACTTGAGTGCTTGGGAAGGATTGCTTGGGATTTTGTAAGGACTGGACTCTTACAAAGGCAGATAGAAACATCCAGTGCCACTGAAAGCAGTGCTGGAGGTTGGATGCGAGCAAGGACCTAAGTCTTTTGAGACAACCACAATTACTCCCAGGCATATTGAGTGCAAACAGCTCCACCACCCCAATTTCAACCCCCTGTTAACACAAATGGTCCCCCAGTGCCATTTCCCTCGATGCTTCAAGGCGTTACTCAAGCATTTAGCACCTGAATGTCTCCGTGGCTGGGACTGAGCCTCCTTGGCACATCAGTGCCTTGAAATAAAAGCATCCCCACAAAGGCCCCTGATGTGGGGCAATAAGATGTGAAACAGCTTCTTCTGCTCCACCAGTGTGGAGGAGCTGCCCGGGAGGGACAAAGGACATTTTGCAGGCTGAGGACAGTGAGTACATTTTGGTTCGATGTGGAGGTGAAGCCCTGATTACCAAATGCAAGTTCTGCAGCAGCTCCTCAAGGAGCCCCAGGCTTCAACCTGCTCAAGAGGCAGCAGCAGCAGCAATGCAGTCACCGAGGGCTTCAGGGCTGGCCAGAGATAACTGCGGTTGAGTAAGAGATCAGGACAGGGAGAGATGGGAGTTGACAGCCTCCCCAGACACCTTCGGTAAATAACCCCATCACTCCCAACCACAGGAACGAGCCTGTGATTCATCTCTCCTGGCCCTTCTGCATTGCATGAGGGGATAAGGACTTCCCTCTTCAAGCAGCCACAGTGAGCTGGGGGCACAGCAAGCTAGGATGCTGCACTGGTGCATAGCTGTGCCCGTGTGAGGTGAGGACATGTTTACCAGCATGGTTGTATCAGCATAACCTTGGCTTTAGTCCTCTTCATACCATCCCAGCAATGGCTGGGTGGTGCATTAACACCTCAGACCTCCTGGCACCAGCCCAGGAGTGGTGCTGGCCCAGGATAAACATGCTCCATCCTCTTTAAAGTTGCTCAGAATCCTTTGGCAGAGCAGCTGGGCTGGAGAGCTTTACCCTGCCAGGCTTCCCATGGCTGCATGGCTTTAGCCTGGAGCCATCTCAGTGGCCCCTGCGAGTGGTGGAAGCGGGCTGGAGTGAGATGTTTTGTATAAACAGGAGGGATATTGCTGTAGTTATCCCGAGTTACTGTGATGCAGTTGTCTCAGTGTAAGTCCCTGGACAGGCACTTTTTATCTTCACAAGAAAGGGAATGCTTTATATTGCTTTAAAGCAGCACAACCCAAATGAAACAGGGTGAGAAGGGATTTGAGTGGCTTCCCGAGTGCCACATTCCCTGTCTCAAAGCAGGGCCAGCTCCTTCCTACCCCAAATGTCATGTTTCTGTGCAGGAGGGAGCCAAATCATGGGGATTAGTCGCACATAGGAAATACATTGACCTTTCTTGCTGTAAAGCTGCAAAGACCAGAACTGTCTGTGCAGCCAATGGTACTGAGAAAGGCTGGAGCAGACATCTGCAGAACCTGGGAGAATGATCCCCCTGCAAACACGGATGGGCCACAGAGCAGATAGGAAAGCATTTAGCACTGATACATATAATTTCCATGCTAAACAGCGCTCTAAATGCTGGGAGCCATGTGCCACTGGGGAGCAGCTGAAGCAGAGGGTTGTGCTGGGCAAACGGGACATGGAAGCCCCCCCGGCGCTCTCTGCCTTCGTTGTTTTACTTAACCCTTCCCCAGCAGGAGGGGATTTTTTTTCCCTGTGTGCTGGAGAGAGCAGAAAAAGCAGCATCTGTTTTCTGCAGCTTTTCTTCATCAAGTGTTTCTCAGGGTGAGCCAGGGAAAAGTCTTACAGGCACCCACAGATTACAAACTGGTGAGACAGACCTCAAAGTGCTGCCTGTAGTGGTACTGGAGCAAAGCCCCCTGTGCACACAGGGTGAGGTCCCAGGAGCCTCCTACAGCCTGACCTCTGCTCATCCAACTGCATCCCCTACGCCCGAGCATCACCCGACACCACAACCCCAACCCATGGGACATGGAGGGGACCGAGCTCCTGGTGATGCTGCTTCACCTTCACCCAGTGCCCCTGCCATGGTGGGACTGCAAGACCCATCCACTGGGTTTGCCATCTGATGGGTGTCCATCGTGTTTTAATGGGAGTGCCAAGCAGCATTAAATCAAGTGCCTTGGAGAAATGTGGAGATACTAAATCCAGACTTGAGTAGATGTGTAACAGAACGATGCCACCTTTGTCTGACGGCAGCATCTCCATGAATCTGCCTTGAGTCTGGCATTGCCCTGGCTTTGTTTCACTATTGCAGAGAACTGCTGCTGCCACTCTGGCTCTTCTGACTTTTAATTACTGAGGCTTCCTGCTTGTCCTCCCCAAGCAAGCTGTATCTGTGCCCCAGCACAGCCCCTGGGATGCAGGAGGGAAACTGAGGCACGAGGGGATGGGTTAAAGACGGAGTTTGTTCTCAGCCCCACCGCTCACAGGGTGGGTTTTTGATGACTGCTCTGAGCATTAGCACTATGCAAGCTTCATTCTTCTGTGCTGGGTTAGTCCAAGCTGAGCTTTCCTATTCCAGTTATTCAAGCAAGCTTCTCACCTGGGTGGATTCTCAGGGTGGCAAACAGGGAGAGCACTGCCAATTTAACTTTGTACTCAGTTGAAGCAATTACCCGTTGTCTTTTCTCTACCTGGATGACTATTATAATAAAATAATTTAACATTTA
>NW_009909596.1:0-1175 GCF_000696875.1 Nestor notabilis
CCCCCGCTCCGCCCGGCTCCGCACAAATTGAAGCCCAGTGAGGGAGGAGTTAAAGCCTCATCCAGCCCAAGTGACTCAAACCCGCGTTCAGGAAACGGCTTCATCTGACAGCAGGGATGAGCCAGCTCTTTCAGAAGTAGGCTCGGGAGAGGAAGGGGAGAAGAAAGAGTGAGGAAGGGGAGAGGAAGGGGATCCCGGTTGCTGTATCGCTGTGGAAGGCATGCACGCCGTACAGTGTTACAGCTGCACCCCCACTCCTGCCAACGCTTCACCAAGTCAGAGGCATCCTCACACACACAGAAATTTGGATTTGGGGGGGTAGGAGGAGGCTGTGGTGCGTAAGCCTCCGTTTCTTGCCCTGTGAACAAGTCTCTCTCTGCAATGAGCCCTCATTTCACGGGGAAGCAGTGCATCACATCCATGTGCCAGCCGCCCTGCCACAGTGCCCGTGGGACAGGGACATGAGTGAGTGCCCGAGGGACCCACTGTTGCATCGGTGTGCAACAGGGGAGCACGGCTCACGCGTTCCTCCCCGGACGTGCTGGCACGCTGAAAAGCCAGTATTCAGCAAGACAGAAAGTTGCCTTTGTGTTTGGTTTGCTTTTAGTGGAGAGCGGGGTGGGACTTGGATTTTTCTTTTCTTCTACTTTTTACTGCAATAAGATTGGAAAGGAGTGACACAACCAGAAAGGTGGTGTCGAAAGAACTCCCTTCTCCTTTCGGTTTACTCTGTGCACATAACTCCACTTTCTGTATGGAAACAGAACTGTTTCAGATGGATTTCCTGCCTCAGGAACCAACCTGGTGACATCATTCATTCATTCCTTAGTTGCCAAGAAGCACAGCCCTGCGCTTCACAGGGGAGCCTGCACCAGGCATACGCAGTGGAATTGCCACTTCTGCAACACCTGGAGCACAACCCCTCCTCTTCTCCTTCCCTGCGGTTTTGCTGGGAACACGGCAGTGATACAGGACAGGGTGCACCTGATCCTTGTCCCTGATGAGTCCCGCTAGAGAGGGAAAGCTGTTTGGTTGAGGGTGCCTCTCAAGTCCTTGCAGGTGGAAAAGAGAGAGCTGTGAGACAACCACCACGCTTCTTCCTACTCCCAAGCACGGAAAGACCTAATGAAGTATGGCTGCTGGAAGAAAGCTGCAGCTGTCTTCCATGCGCATTC
>NW_009909596.1:1206-17118 GCF_000696875.1 Nestor notabilis
TGAAGTGAAGGGGTCCCACCCTCCTGCTCCTTGCCCAGGAGCCAGCTACCCTTGAAGGACAACAGCATCTCCAAGCTGCTGTTTGGTGTGCCACTCTGCTGTGATGCCGCGTTCCCTCCTCCTTGCAAGTACGTCCATTCGCACGGCCAGTCAGCGGTGGGGGTTTATGATGACACTTTTTAAAGCCCAGGGACTGGACTGCAGCGGGTGGACAGTGTGAACGCAGAAATGTGCAACTTAACTTCACTGACTATTAATAGTGCTGTGTTTGCTATCAAGGACAGTGCAAGGCCGCATATCACCACTGACATCACGGATATAAAAGTCTGCATCAGGAGGGGATGTAATGGCCTGAGCTGAACCCTGCCCTAGAGGACAGGAGAGAGACAGAAGTGAGATGAAACCCCATGCCTATGCAGAGGCAAGACTGCAATGCTCCCCAAGAGGCTCATGTGAAAGGTAAGGGGATTTTATGCCCCTGCACAATGCTGCAGAGCATGATGTATAATCACAAATACGAAACGAGCTCAACGACAAAGCTCCAGCTCAAACTTGCTCCCATGACAAAAGAGGCAGATAACAATAAGAGAGGACTTAATTTAAAGTCAATGTTCAAATCCAACCCTCTCACATTTCCTATCCTTTTGGTTTTCCCTCCCCTTCTTTTTTCGAGGAAGCATCTCCTACTTCGAGATGTTAAGGGCTGCCTATTCAAATTTCTTCCAGCAGAAACACTGTTTCACTTGCAAACTTGATTTGGGGCTTATTATCTACAAAGGAAAATGAAGCAGAATTCATTCTGAATAAAATACTGCAATAATGAAAACAGCCTGAAGAGAGGTTCAGAAAGTTAGTTTGACACTTTTGCCCTGCATCCCTCCAAGAAATGCAGTGAAATGCAACAGCAGACTGCCTGCAACAGTGATTTACAAAAGGCCCTAATTACGTCAGCAGCACAAGGCACCTTCTATTCAAAATTAAGGTTAAGAATGCTAAGCCAACCAGAGCACTATATTGGCTGAACATTCAGTGCTTTACAGTGCAAAGGAGCAGATAACAGACTGCACCATTGTTCTGGGAAGAATTCTTCCCCCAAGCTTTTTTTTTTTTTCTCTCTTTTCCCTTTTTGAAAGACAGAAGACTTAAAAATTAAAAATTTAAAGGAACATTAATATTCATCACTTCAGTGGTTTCATATAATGGGTCGCGTATCTCGAGTACCCTCATGGCTGTTTCATCTTCCAGCCTCAGTTCCTCAACCTCACTGCAGTATTTTGTGTGCATCAAGTAACACAAGCACTATTAGGAATGAGGACAAAAAAAACCCCCGAGTCGTGTCACAGTCACATTACTACTTCTCCACTTCTCTCTTTGTGCTATTTCTTTTCCTTTTTCTGCAAAAGAAAACCTATGACCATACACAATTATAATTAAAAAAAAAAAATCATGTTTTTAAATGACATTATGCTAAAAATCCTCAGCATCAAGCAGATCTAAATTTGCATTCTGCAATCTAAAATTAATCACGGTGTAATCTGTATCAGGGCAAACCATCCTTTATTATCCTGGATTATGACTCCGAACTAAGAACAAGGAAAGCGTACCAAGTATCAGAAGGCCCTTTGACTGAAATCTAATAGATAAAAGGTTTCAGTACAGGAGTTTTCCTTTGTAACAGATGAAGATCAGAGACATCATAGAAAAGCATTAAAATACACTGAAGAATCATTACCAAGAGCTGCACAAACTGAAAATCAGTTCAGCAAGTTTTGACTTTCATCCTCCAATTTCACTCATCAAGATTGTTCAGACGTAAGAACCATACCATCAAGTGAGGCAAACAGAAAGAAAACTGAATTGAAATGCATGCACCTTGTGCAAGCAGGAGCAATTTACTGCAGAAGGCACCTATGTACCAGGCAGGTACTTGCTGTTTCCACTGGAACCTTCTTTTGATGAGATCATTTTCCCAAAAGCTTTTTATACTCAAAGCTTATGGGCTCACAAGAGCAGAGTCAGAGTCACTGGAGGAATGGGGAAGCTTTCAATTGAGATCAGTCAACTCAAAGCTGCTCAAGACTCAAGCTCTGCATGCAGGTTAACAGTGAACTGCTATTTGCCTCGTTGAAGTAGTAATAAAATAGGAAAGGTTTGCTTCTTTAAGTTGCAAACCTCTGACAAAGAAAAGCCTCTAAGCATGCTCCACACACACCTGACTGGCAAGCAACTCCCTCAACCACACTACACACAGGAGCACCAGCCATTCTCCCCCCTTACTTGCCCAGCAGCGTTAAGGCAGCTTTCTCAGACATGGGAATTTCAAGTGCTGCAACGAAGTAAATATATAGGTCAACACTAAGGCTCTTTTTGCCTCTGTTGCATAGCTTGTGCTGGAAAAAAGCCCTTCAGACAAACAACAATACATTGCAGACACAATCACTTATATACAAAGCATCAGATAGTGCTTTCTTATAAAACAAAACCAACTATGAGTTGATCGCTTCTTTTTTCCCCACAAATAAACATAAAACCCTAGGAAATGCTGAGGTTAAGGTTCTCATAGCAACATTAACTCTCTCCTCTGGCATATACTATATTTAGGTACACTTTAAAAGCCTATGAACAACAAAGGAGAACAACTGTTGTAAGATCAAGACCTTAGTCTTTGACTTTCATGTTCAAAACAGCAATCTTGGGAAAAAAACCAAACCAAACCAAAACAAAAACCATTAAACCCATTTCTGGGAGTCAGAGTACAGTGGTCATCAAACACCAATACTGAAGTCATAAGCTCTGTGAGGGTCATACCAGAGAGACAGGTTTTGGGAATCACAGCAGCATGGGCAGGGAAGGACAGGGCAGGATTAGCGCAAGGTTCAGGTCAGCAGCTGTATTTGGAGAGCTAGTGCTTCCGAACCTGTCATGTATGAACACCCAACCCCACGTTCACCCCAGGTAATTTTAGAGAGTTAAATTCCTTCTGAAGCAAAGGGAGAGACATGGAGTAACCTAAGATCTAAAGCACATGACAAAGGCATCTGTGTCGCTCTGCTAGCTGCAGCAGAAATCTAGGCTCCTGACTCTGGACTTCAGCTGGATGCCATAAGCTATATTGGCTGAATTTAGGCCATGGTGACTAATCAAGCAAACATGTCTCTGCAGTAATGGCGTAACTATTACCGTAGTTTAACCCCAGCCAGCAGCTAAGCCCCACACAGCCGATCCCTCGCTCCCCTCAGGTGCAAGGGAGGAGAGAGAATCAGAAGAATAAAAGTGAGAAAACTCATGGGCTGAGATAAAGACAGTTTAATAGGTAAAGCAAAAGCCATGCATGCAAGCAAAGCAAAACAAGGGATTCATGCACCACTTCCCATGGTCAGGCAGGTGTCCAGCCATCCCCAGGGAAGCTGAACTCCATCCTGTGTAATGGTTACTTGGGAAGACAAACACCATCACTCTGAATGTCCTCCCTTCCTTCTTCTTCCTCCAGCTTTATATGCTGAACATGATGCCTATAGTATGGAATATCCCTTTGGTCAGTTGAGGTCAGCTCCCAACTTCTTGTGCACCCCCAGCCTGCTCGCTGGTGCAGTGGGTGAAGAACAGAACCGGCCTTGGCTCTGTGCAAGCACTGCTCAGCAATAACTAAAACATCTCTGTGTTATCAACACGGTTTCCAGCACAAATCCAGAACACCTCTGCTTACTAGCTACTACGAAGAAAATTAATTCTATCCCAGTTAAAACCTGCACAATTACACACTGCAATTGTTGACATTTGAGCTTAAAAAAAGTAAGCAAAGCCTACGATGTCATACATATAAAAAACACATTTAAAGGAATATATAAAACATATATATATTTGGGGTACTATTAAAGTTTAAAACCTGAATATTGTAAAAACAAGCTAAAGCTTTTTTTCCTGTCATTCAAAACTATGTGCATAAATGGCTATTTGTTATGGACCCACCGGATTAAATCTATACTTATTATTTGTTTCTATCTTCTCAAAACTTAAAGTCGTAATGCCCTCTATATAGGCCTAGGTTTGCATTGAAGGTTCTTCAAAAATCTCAGCTGTTTACATACAAAGGTGTGAACTGGGCAATGTACTTTTAAAACAAGACTGTACAGAGCATGTTTTCAAGATATGCATGAACAAAAGATTTATTCCAACATGTGCTCACATACTTAGAGACCGAAGGTTTGGAAACTCTTAAGTTGCTACCCTGTAATTTCCATATTTTACAATAGCAGAATGCAGTTGGAAGTGATACATGCCTACATAAAGACAACAAACCCATTTTGTGCCAGTGCCCCCAAAAGCTGCTTCACTTCTTCCCACTTTGGTTTAACACTCACATGTTCAGACAAATCATTTGACCCGTTTGACATTTTCATATCTTCCCACTCAATTCCTCATTTTTAGGTAAAAGCAAGAAGAAAGACTAATTTTCAATCCTTTTACGAGTAACAATAGGCCTTTGTGAATTTTGCTGGAGCTTCTGGGTACTTGCAGGATGCTGGAAGAGAGAAAGCTTGGGAAGCAGTTTGGATAGGCTTTGACAGCACCGGTCCACAGTGGGAAGGCAGCCTGGCAACAGCCAGCTCACCCGGACCCGAACCTGGGGTTCAGACTCTTGCTGTGGTCACAGCACTGACAGCTGACATTTTCTTCTTCACATGCATCCTCCCCCCCTCCAGCATTTCCCATTAGTTTTGATTATAAGTCTGTAAATGTGCTCCCATCTCTGCACACAGCTCCTCCCAACAGCAACTGCTTTTCATGCAAAAATCCTTTCTGGTTTCGAGATCCTTTATGTACTGAAAAAAAGACAGTTACAGGCACCGTTACACTCCTTTGATTATGTAATGAAAGACATTAAGTGATGTTGCTGGCATTAACCTTTATCTTTCATATATTTTATTGTGCAATTTATCCCTTTTGGTTTGCAATCTTCCTCAGCTGTGCTTACAGACTGCATTATTTATTGTCTGAATTTCCTCCAAGAGAAAGGTTTAGTAGAAAAGTTCTTGCAAACACAATTTAAGTCACTAACAACCCTAGGAAAGGGTAATACAAAGAAAAACCATAATAATTTCTTGATTAAAATTCTTAAGTAACCAAGCTAGTTACTGAGTATTTTAAATTGGTTTGCCATTATAAATCACTCTGTAGAAAAGGAATTATTACCACATCTTCCTTGCTGCACAGGCTTTAAACCACAAGAACCACATTAATTTGAAGCTTGGCAGACAGCGCAACAAGGCTCCAGGGAGCAGCTTCCCATAGGATTTAGAAAATTGGTGCAGGTCCCGAAGGCTTGTATGGCTCCTTCTTTCCCAGTAACACACAGTGACAACCGCTGCTGAGGCACTTGTCACCTGAGTGCCCAGGCCACCCCATAAACCAGAAAGCCATTTCAGCATAAGGTCCAGCAATGCACTCCTGGCTTCTCGCTTTGATTTACTGTTGCCCAAGTACTACTTCCACAAAATTCCTCTTCCCTTGCATGCTTTTCTAAAGGGAAAGGAGCAGAGACATTGCAGAGCAGAACACAGAACACCATTAAGGGTTGTATATATAGCTAGACTCGGCTCCAGCCCTCCCTTTGCATGCACCGGTCCAGCCACGCTATTATTAGGAAAGGGATCAGAGACCACTTTTGAAGATGTCTTTGGAAACTGAGGATTAGTATTTGAAAATATTTGCATTTTTAATGCGTGGGAAAACCTTTGGGGCAGTGACTGTCTCCTTTCTGATACAATGGGGCCTTGGGATTTTGACGGTGGTTGGTGTAATAACAGGAATAAAGTAAAACAACAAAACAGCCCAACAATCAGGGACAATGCCAAATAAGCTATATTTGGAATGTCCAGACATGACAAAACAAACACATTATTTTAAGAACTGGTAGTTATGAAATTTGTCTTGAACAACTGCAATCCAATTTACCTAGTGCAGTAGCAAAGGAACCTAAGCAAGCACAAGATGCAGAGCTGGACAGAAATTTCAAACTTAGAATGCACGACAAAGGAAGACAAAGATAGACCCTCTTCCCACTCCTGCTTCTTCCTCCCTCCTCCCCAAAAAAGTAATCACAAAGACTGAGAAAGGCAAGGATTTAAGGATTTGTGAGTTTGTTCCCTGGTGCTTCCAAGTACAGAGTTCCTAAGGTTTTCTCTGCAGCCCTGAAGGCTAAAATAAATTAAAAACATTAATGAGAACAAGTTCTTAGCTGAAGCCCCAGCTCCTAGATCTGACAAGCCTTGCCAGAATTGACAACAGCAGGATAAAAAGAGTTTTCATGACACATACAGAGGTGCACTAGATTAAAAAAATGTCAATTATCTGTCTTTCCATGAGTCCCTTTATTCCCCTCCACACCCTGATGAACCAACACTGACATCCCAGACCAGGCAGTTACACCAAAGCTGCTGGAAGAGAGAGCAAAGCTGGAAAGCAAAACTAAAAATGAAACTTAAACATGCCCCCGCCCCCCCCCGTCTATGACCTTAACCTGTGCAGCTTGATCAGAGAAGGATCAAGTATGGTATGTCCTATGGGGACACAATATAGGACTACAACCAATCAAAGTGTGAAAATGTGAAGATGAGAGCAACTTGAAAAAGGTAATGGAAGCTAATGGAAAAAAGGGCAAAACATGAAGCAAGACTCCTAATGATGACTGCTGTAACCTCACAGGCTCTCCAGGAATGATGATCATTTAATGATGGGAATCTGAAGTATAAATATGCTATGAAAACTCACAACCTCACAGCCTCCATGTGCTGAAAATCCCAAAAATCTCAAGCACACCTTGGAAATACAAATTTCCTGCACTCCGATAACATCAGTCACAACCCAACAATAGATTTTCCTAATAGGGCTGAGTTCATACTGCTCTGACAGTAAGAGGGGAGCTTTAAAACAAGTGGGTAACAGGCTTAACTACAGCAGCATGGCAAAGCATCCCTAATGCCCGGCTGTCAGCTGCCTCCTTGCTGTACAGTGTTCAGCAATATTGCTGAACTTCCCGTCTCCCAAGCTACCAGCTCTGGAAGCTGGCGATTTCAAGCAGCGAGTATCGGCTAATTGTTGCTGCCTGCAACGTTCAGGATGTTTTATGGGTCAGTTTGTCACACGCACACAATAAATGCTTTTAACAGAGCTGCTTGCATTGGGAGAGTATTTCTGCGCAACTGTGTAAGCATCAATTGTGTGCCCAGAATTAACCCCCTGCAGATCTGAGCCCAGGAAAAGTTATATCAATGGGAGAAGAGGGCTTATGTGATCCTCTCCCTTATACATGCTCTCCCAAGGCACATATAATTCTCATTTTCAGCAATTGCTTTAATGGGAAACTGCTCCATAAAACTGCCCTGCTGTTTCATTCCTGGTAAATTTAGGTATCAGAGGAAAACAATCGATTTCCACAAATTCAAGAATGAGATATCAGGAGTTTCCAGGGCTGATGCAAACCCTGGGGTTATGTCACCATGACTAAGCTGGATATTCTCTCTTGAATGCAGCCAGCCCCGTGCAAATCTCACTCCCTTCCAACCTGCTAGGAACTCTTCCTTTTCAGTGGAAACACAAAAAAGCAAAGAAAAATACTGGCGAAAACCCAAACACAACCAATAGAGGAGATTTATTAGCATACAGCGCCTCAGCACCCCACCCCAAAACACCCCGTGTAGAGATCAGAGTTACCAAGAAATTTTTCACATCTCTCCCTGCTCTGCTTCACTGCTGCACCCATCCACCCGTGCACGCTGCGGCAGGACCAACGCATGAGTTTTAACTCCACGGCAAGCACCTCTAACTTATCCATTTCCAAGTCCCCTCTCTGGCACTTGCTCGAGACCATTTTGCGCACCCCTTCCTCCTGGTAGGGGCACCACAAACAAAAACACAAACACAAAAAAACCCACACAACCCAACCCTTTGCTGAGCTTACAGGGACAAATTCCCTGCTGCCATGGTTACCACTCCAACTTCTCTTGTGGAACTAGAAATAAGAAAAAAAACCCACCACATAACCAACTTCCCTGAGAACAGACGGCTGTGTAATGTTAGCTCTCCCTCCCTCCCCTCACTCATCATTGTTAGCCACTAAATCAGCTACATCTGGCATATTTAATTTGGACTAAATAAAATGTCACTAATTAAAAAGATGCAGAACAAGCAATAGATGACATAGAAACAGAGCTTAGTATCTGAACATAGCCTATTAGGAACTGAAAGGATACAACTAGTTTTTACCAAAAGCTGAGAAACAAAGGCAACTGAATGGTCCTCTATACATTCTTCCTGACAACAATGTCCTCTAGAAGCTCTCCCCTATCGTCTAGGTGTATCGAGGTTTCCAAGCACTAATTCCTGGAGCAGCAGTGGCTCAAAAGTGAAGTAGTTAGCTCATTATAGATAGCATTCTCTGGCTGGAAGGCTGCAGCCTTCATTCCAACTTCTAAAAAGGAGGTTTCTTTGCTAAAGCTGCAATGAGTAAGATGCTCAGCAGACATGCACGCTTGCTTTAAAGGACCTGTGGCTACATAGCTGCCTCTGAACAGTAACAGCCTCTTCTCTCCTCTCACATTCTCCATGCTGTTTTCAGCAGCCTGATTTGAAGTTATCACACACTGCTCCATCCTTCTTCTCTTGCATCTCCCCCCTCCTTAGCCCGCCCCTGAAGACTAACACGTTGTCAGCTCTCTGCATCTCCCACTGCAGGTCACACCACAGAGATGTGAGCACTGCTTTGTACTGCTGACCAACACAGCTACCTGTGTGAAAGCAGCTCCTCTTACCTTGACATCAGTACATCTCCCTACCCCCCACAGTGATTCAGATCATACTTCTAGACCAGGCTTTCATCTTTGAGGGTATATCATTATCAGTATTCCATTGCCACTTATCGGATTCCAGTGCAAAGCTTCACTGAATCATATAAATCTCTCTTCACAGCCCTTAAATGTTTTCCGTCATCTTTTTTTGCCAGCTGGTAATCTTTCATTCTAAAGCTGTACTATCCCTTATGATTAATTGAATAAGCATTTGAGTGATTTCATTTTTAGTGCCTCCAAGGCTAAGGATTTCCCATGAGAACAGATCATTTTCTAAGTGCTCTAGTCCAGGTTTTCAGCATTTATAAATCAGACTACTGGCTCCTCTCTATTTTTGCTGATGTATGAAGTAGAATAGATATTTAGGCATACTTTGATTGCCTTTGCTTCATTTCAGTACTGATGGTCAAATAAGATTCAAACATTCAACACAGAAATCCCCCCATAAAGCAAATTTTCACAGAATTCTTACAAAATGTTCACGTTGATTATGTTGTTAATGCTGGCACACACTAGGCAACTATAAAGATTACTCTTCTTAGAAACTCAGTGGTTATAACTGAATTAACAGTGAACTGTAACAGTGAACTTGATCCTTGTAATTCCACACTTAATATTGAGACATAACACAGAGATGATACATTTTGAAATCCTGAGTTTCAGTTTGTGCCCATTGCCTCTGGTCCTGTCACTGGGCACCACTGAAAAAAGCCTGTCTATGTCCTCTTCGCACCCTCCTTTCAGGTACTTCTATACATTCACAAGATGCTGCCAAGCCTTCTTTTCTCCAGGATGAGCAGTCCCAGCTCTCAGACTTTTTTCATAGGAGAGATGCTCCAGTTCCTTAATCATCTCTGTGGCCCTTTGCTGGACTCTCTGCAGTACCTCCATGCCTCTCTTGCACCAGGGAACCCAGAACTGGACCCAGTGCTCCAGGTGTGGCCTCACCAGTGCTGAATAAAGGGGAAGAACCACCTCCCTCAACCTGCTGGCAAAGCTTTGCCTAAGGCAGCTTTCTTTGCAGCAAGGACACATTTCTGGTTCATGTTCAACTTGGTGTCCATGAGGACTGCCAGGTCCTTTTCTGCCTAGCTGCTATCCAGCTGGGTATCCCTCAGCCTGTACTAGTGCCTGGAGTTATTCCTCCCCAGGTGCAGTGCTTTGCACTTGCCCTTATTGAACTTCATGAGGTTTCTGGCAGCCCATTTCCCTCGCCTGTAATATCTTACACAAATAGTGCAGGGTTACATAAATACCACGATACTAACTAAAAGCATTAAAAAAAAAATAATCTAGTGAAGTTTGATCATAGCTTAGTAACCCTAATTGGGTCTTTTCCTAGGATCTTTCATCAGCATTTTCCCAAGCCATGCCACAGAGGTTCAAAGTTCCCTTTAAGGTAAATGTTTCAGAAATACTTGAATTCCATTTGTCAAAGGCTGATGAACTTAACTGTGCAAGTCTAAATATAAGGTAGTGTGCTGAAACCAATGTCACAATAATAAAAATGCTTCCTGATATAGAAGTAGATAACATAATGCTAGAGATTTGATGCCAAAGCTTGCATGAAAGAAAATGCTACTTCTTCATTCAGCATCTGCTTCAGATTATTTTACATGGAAGTCACTGCTGCTCCGAAGCTGTCAAGGCATAGTCAGCTTCCAATTAAGCTCTTATCTTTGAAGTTGATTGGAAGCAAAGCTTTCTCCTCCCTATAGGCATCTCCATAAAAGTAGGTAATCTGAGATAATTTCCAAATGTATTTATTTTGTGTTGTCCACCCAATTAAACATCTTGCGTGAATGCAATCAACGAGCCTTCTCTCTAATTGAAAAGTTTATGCAACAATTTTCATGAAGCTCCCATTAAACATTTAAAATAATTAGCTGCATTAGAAAGACATTTATATTCAAATAGCTCACATGCCTAGTTTCTTTGTTTAGCATAGGCATACGAATAGGAAAAACAGCCCCAGAGAAAAGACCAAATATTGATCGAATCTTTTCTGTAAGACAACAAACACCCCTAGAAACCAATTCAGTGTGGAATTAAATGGGAAATCTTTTAACAGTAGCCTTGCTACTGTAGCTGATCGTGAAGAAATCAACCATTTTGAAGACTCGGAAAGGCAATTACAAGGGAGTCGGCTCTATATTTTTATGTAGTATAGATAACACGTAACAGTCATTACCTTTCAGTATGCCCCTTCTTCCCTTTCCCCCTCTCCCTAAATTACTGGAAATAAGTTAAAGAAATGCATCATGCAAAGATACCAGCAACTTTTATTTCCATCCTGGCACAAATGACATTTTTTTAAAAAGGATTTTGATGGCTCTGTATTTACATCATGGATCTTCTTTAAGAATTATGCTGAGAAAAAATCTAGGTCATTGAAACCTTCTTAAACCAAACCACAGAGAAACTGAAAGAGTATGTAAAAGCACTGATGTCAGGTTTATTTTGCCTTTTCACAAGCTCATTTTTTTTCCAGATTGACTGGCAGAAGGTAGATCAACCTTTGGACATCTTTCACATTCTGAAGCTTCTATTTCCATGAGTGACTTAATTCCATTCCCATCCAAAACGAAACATTTAAAAAAAAAATGTTGTGCACTTAACAGACCCAGCTATGTAAGAACAACTTCAAGAAGGCTAGGCCTGAAGGGCAAAAGTACAACTTAGATCAACATGTAACAGAAGATATATAAACATCTCAGTTTAGGATCCTGGGCAGCATAATAATTTAACAGTCCCTTCTAAGACAAAACTTTATAAATAAATATATATGAATGTAAACGGTGGTTTTCCTCCCTCCCCTGCCCCCCCGCCCCCAACACTAGCTCAGTTTTGGTATGAATCTGAATACTAAGATACGCTTCTTTAGACAATATGCTTACCGCATTCTTGCTGAAATGTAAACTAGTAACAAGCATACGAATTTAATTCTATAGATTTCAAATTACAACACCTTCTTCTGTTCTTCCATTCAATCCCCATGTAGAATTTCTTAGGTTAAACACACAGTTGGACACATAACTAATTTATTTTGAAGAGTGCCCATTAGAAAATACTGCATTAATGATTATAATCCACAATAATAATAGCTAATAAATAATAATTATGTGTAATTAATAATTATTACTTCATTTGTAACTCTGTGTCCAACAAAATCTGCTGAATTCAGCAAATGTCATTCGTTATCAGTCTTTATTCACATAGAGATAATGCTACACATGGGAAAAACTTTATTGCCTTTTCCAGCTTCAGAAGGTTGTGTCTTTGGATGGTGGTTTAGCATAACCACCATAAGGTTTCCTATTGGAGAAAAATCTATCTTGCCTTTTGTACAATGTAGAAAGGTGTCACAACACTTGCTTCTTCCACAACTCCCCCATCTTGTTGCACAAGATTACACATGGCAAAAGTAAAAATTTTTGACTAGCTGCAGGGTATTAACAAAAAATACTCTGTACTGAAACTATTTTCAGTTCAACTGTTGCTCATACACCCTTCAACATAACAGACACTGATCAGAACCAAAGTGTAACTTGTGAGGTATAAGTGGTTTTGTGGATTTGTTGCCAGAGTTCTGCAGGTTCTTCTTTCAGTACACCCAGCTGTACAGAAAACAACCCAAGTTTGCTTGGCTCACATCAACCAAAGCTTTGCCAACCTATACACTCTATGAATTTCACTTTTTAAAGCATAACAAAATAGCTAGTGCATGAACTTGCTCAAGCTACACCACAAAAACTGTGTTTAAAGAGAAAGTGAAAAGGTGCACCCTGTTCTAGGTGCCATATAACACATCTTCCTTCCACAGACAGTGCCTGGTGGCTTAACCTTATCTGTAAAGACCCTTATTTCCCAAGTGTACAGACAGACTGGATTAGACAAATTACCAGGGAGCTTCATTTTGAGGTTGAACGTGGAAACCACCTTGAAATGACAAATTCAGCTTTTTTAAATAAAACATCAGAAAGACATCCCAATGACTTAGATTTTCCATTGCAAAGATAATTAATTTGGGGAAATTAAGCCTCTTTCCTTCTTCATAAACCAACTTATGTTTGATGCATTTGGTCTGCTACTCAAAACAAGTCCTGAGTGTAGCTCTTCCTCACACAAAATCAGCAGGCAAATCAGAGGTCATTTATTTTCTGGAATGTTGGTCCAATTCCACAACTCTCCACCTTAGAAACTTCTGCGATTACTCTGCCCTATGGGCTTACTGAGTCTTGAAGGAGGGAGACTCCCACCATCACCACCCACAGATTCCCATTTGTTCCTCAAAAAACAGTTATTTTTTCGTCCTTTTTTTTTCCCCAACAAGAATTGGCATTACCTATTGTGTACCAAGTACCCGTGGCTAGAAGTATGAAAGAATCTCTTTCCTCCCCAGATCTTATATATCTGTTCATCTGTTGACAATGGCTACCTCCAATGTCTGAACACTGCATACTGAAGTGTAAAGCACTAAGGAGATGGCGGAAGAGCACTGACTTTAATTTGCACAAGAAGAATGTGGTTAGAGACTGTTAATTTTTCACAGGCCCTTAACAGATGATGGAAAAAAGAATCAGCCCTGCAGCTGCCAGCATCCCTCCAGATAAACAAACTCTACTGTTTCTTCCAGGAATAACTGATGAGGAGGTTGGCCATTCAGAGAAATGGTCAGTAAAAATTTCCCACTTAGAAACATGGCCAGATTTGGTCCTAACAAAACAGCTTAGGGGAAGGCAAGGACCTTCTCAGTCACAGATCACTACCTAGGTTTGGTTTGTATTCCACCCAAACTACCACCACAAACACCGGCGGTAGTAATTTCAGCTGTCACTAGCCACCTCAGTCAAAGCACACCTAGTCTTTACTAATCACTCAGGTTCCTGCTGTGGTCAATGGAAAGAGGCGCTTCAGTGCAATTTATCATCTTCTATAGTTTTGCTACCTTAAGACAGCTCGAGTGTACCCCAAGAATACTCCTGTGTCTCATCACTGACTGGAGATACGCAGACAAGCAACCCAAATGAGAGGTTTCATTTTTATAAAACCATAGTTCATAGAAATAATTCCCACCCAAAGGTTGTTTAAAGGTGATCATATTTCTTGACACTGTGAAGAACTATGACAAGTACTTGCCTAATATGACATATAATGATAAAGAGACCAGGGAATGTAAAAAAAATAAATCTCTGAGATTTGCTCAGTGGTAGCATTTGTTGGGAAGTTTTGTTTCAGTTTTACTACGGAATAAACTTAAAGGCAAGCATACAATTCTGCACACAAATTTTTGCCCTTGCACAGAGCAACATAACTCTGGGTGGGGAGAACCAGGGCGCACACAAAGGTCCCATGATCAGACATGAGGATAATTAAACAAAACATGGAATGCAATTACTTCCCAAGATAGCACTTGCTGTTACTGTTTTTAACATGAAGCAAGTAGCTTCACAGACCTGAAGAGGTCTGCAAGCAGGACAATAAAGGATTGAGACTATCATGTCTACCTCAAATTAATCTAGCAGCAGATGCCAAATTAAACCCAACTCTGTGCCAGAGCTTATGTGGAACTTCTACATTGAGCCCACGGCTGATATAAACATTCATGATAGCAAGTCAGACACAAAAAGGTGAAGATTATCTTCAGCAAAAAATCCCAGTATCCTCCTCCAAAAGAGATTTTCACCTCCACTTCTTGCAAGCTAAAATTCAAGAAAGGGCTGCCTACAGCTGGGAAAAACAGCTATGCTGGATACATTCATTAGCCTACATATCACCTTCCAGCAACAGCAAATAAAGCCACTGCATAGCAAATAATATGAAAAGTATGGTCATTCCTACTGCTTGTCTGTTGTACATAAAGACCTCCAAGTTTGTCTTGCATTAATGCAATCAATACAGGTACTTAATTCCAGATATTGGTAGTTCAGCTGCAGCATACAAACCTAGCTTGCAATCATGTTATGAGAAGGCAAATATGTCCTTCTCAAAATACTTTATCATGGTTTTAGTGAAAAAAGGAGACTCACTCAGCCTAAAGAAATACGCTTTAACCTTTCAAAAGATTTGCTAAGTCATTGCAAGAAAACTGGCCTTAGCACCAACAGAAGTGGTTTTGTACACAAATAATAGAAGTCCTTTTATATGAGGGTCAGAGTTCTGCACTGACATGCAAGCTTAAGCCAAGCAATGTGAGCTACTATGAACTCAAATTTTAAATAGCTTCTCTTTAAATATTTCTAATGTATTTCTTGATCTCAGTGAGACCTTACTAGCTTGAAATTCTATTTAAATATTGCCACATAATTTAAGAGAAAAAAAAAAATCAGCTTTTACTTCCCTACATTTACAGATTTCAAAATACAGTAACGAAGCAGTCCACTAAGAAAAGGAACTACTTCCTCTACACTCCATCAGTCCTGATACTCAGATATTGCCCCTAAGTTGAGCCTCCAGATACTCTGCAGTTATATATTCAGAAAAGACCTAACTGTAGCAGAGAGGAACTCAATTATGTAGAAAGCAGTGGTTGCTGCAAACTCCTAAAGGAATTCAGTTACTGTGAAATATGTCTTGCCCTATAAACATTTTTTTAGTATTATTTTTTGCTGGGATTTTATTAGGGTCTCCCCTTCTTTAATGGCTGCTATTTGAATGTAGGCCAATTAGCACTTCCAAGACTCTGGCTTAGGGGAAAAACAAGCCCTTTGTATGCACATCATCCTCAACCATTTTATTTTGCTAGATAAGAATCAGTTTTTCACCACAGCTTTTTCAGCTGCATCTTAGAGAAGGCTTGAGAAAGAGGCAAAGAGGAAAAACTGATGTGAGCATATTTACAGTGCTGTAAATTTTATTTCAGCATCTTCAGAACTACTATATTATTCCTTTATTTAAGGGATAAAAGTAGCATACAGAAACCTTTTTATAAAGTTCATTCAGCTTTTTTACTTTAATGGTTTTACATCAACATAGCAGTCTTTCAACTCAGACCCCCTTGGACATTTGTTGGATGGATGAACTGCTAGAGACACTCAAAGCCAGCATCTGCTGCACAGGCACTTTC
>NW_009909596.1:17149-49233 GCF_000696875.1 Nestor notabilis
GACTCCATCATGCCCTTGCCCTGTCTCACTTCTTGCAGAATTTCCTACTGTAGTTTAAATCCTAAAGGTTTCTCCTAGACAAAAAGTGACTTCTGGATATTGCCCAAGCACTACTCCATGCACACAAGAGAAGGCAAGCCATAATGAAACCTTACAGAAACAGCAGCTAGCAAAATCCTGAGCAGAGCACGAAGTCAATTTCTTGTTAGCCAGATCGGCTTGAAGTTCTTCTGTATTGCTGGAAGTGTTGCAATTAAGTACTGCTCTAAGCTATGCCTAATTAGCCTGTAAGCAAATGCTCATTTGTAACTTGCATGCAGTGTAACGCAGAACTAAATGTTCACTGAGAGCAAAGGGAAATTACACTGAAGGCACATTTGCACAAATATAGTTGGCTGCCTCCTGATTTTCCCTTAATATTTTCTAGGATATTAATAAGAAGAAATGTGTCACACTGTACAAATGATTAGAAATATGCAATCCCTGTCCCTGGAGCTGTATGTGGTGCTCTCCTGTACCCCCAGCTAACAAGAACTCTGCTCCCCTTGGAATGACAGCCTTTCTCTGCAGACAGTAGGAGATTTGGGATTTAGATTACCTTTTTCATCTGTGCAGTCATAAAAAAACCCCACCCAAAACCAACTCCAATCCCCTAAAACAACCAAAAAAACCCAACAGACAAGGATGCAAATCATGCTGGATACGTATTACAGAATCACAGAATGGTTGGGGTTGGAAGAGACTTCTGGAGATCACCTAATCCAAACCTGCTGCAGGTTCACCTAGAGCAGGCCACACAGGACTGCATCCAGATGGGTTTTGAGCAACTCCAGAGAAGACCACACCACAACCCCTCTGAGCAGCCTGTTCCAGTGCTCTGTCACCCTCCAAGTAAAGAAGTTTTTCCTAATATTCAGATAGAACTTGCCAACAGGCCTTCAACTAGACTGCACTGCTGATCAGATGATATTTATATATCCAATGCCTATTTCTTTTAAAGCTGCTTCATAAATCCATTACGGCGTGTGCAACAGTACTGCAAGCAATCTTTTGATCTTCTATATATATTTTAATACACACACACACATATATGCTTAAATCAATTAAACCTAACACTATTCTGGAGTTTGGGACAGCAAATACAGCAGGTATTTTTCAATGCTAGAACTGTGTACCTGATACCTGACACTGTTTAAGATCTTGTCTATAGCTTGTTCTACATAACTGAATACTTCAGGAATGAAATTGCTGCCAACATCTGTAAAACTATTTATAAGATCTGGAAATACTGTGGTTGGCTTGCTTTCAGTGGATTTTACTAAGCAATAGGAAAAATAAAGTGTGACCAGCAACAGTATGACAAACAAGTTACTTTAGAGTAATTACCTGCTCTTAACAGTTTGCAGGCAAGGACAAGCTCAAAAATGACTCACAGAAGCCCGAGGGTAAATTGTCTGTAAAATTAAATCTTGGTGGTTTACTATCAGGACACTGCTGTTTACCTTAGAATACTCTTTTCCATAATGTTTTTTTACAGGTTTTTTTAAGTAATGTTTTTTCCTTAGGGGTTGCTTGTTCCCATTCTTGTTACTTATTCTGGCAAGGATCGTAGGGAAATGTGATTTTAAAGGTGAACCTAAAAGGTGAGAGAAGGAACACGTGCAAGGTCACCACATGGTGAGGTAGCCATCCTCCCCCCGTGGTTGCAGGGCAGAGACATTGCCCCCAGCACTCAAAGCCCTCTCTTGAGCTTGATGCCAGGGCCCTCTCCGGCTGCTGAGCACACTTCAGCGAGCCTGATGCCTCCTGAATGCCATGGGCCACTTGGCAACCATGAGGCACAGCTGGGATGACATTCCTAGACGTCCGGATGGGCAGTGCACACCACTGATATTGGGTGTGTGCATGGTAAAGTGGTGTCCTCATAGGCCATACTTAAGTATCCCAAAAAGCAGAACAGCTCCTTACTCTGGCCAGACAAGAGGTGAGACAGGCAGACAAAAGGGGTGGCTGGAAAGGTCTGGGTGCTTTGAAATGGCACCTGTTTGGTGAGAAACAGCAGCAGGTTGTCAAGGTCTCTCCCACTTTCACTGCTTTCCCCATAAACCCCTGCAGAATAGTTTTTGCTTTGGTGTTAATAAAATTTCACTGGTAGTAAGTCTGCTGAGACAAAGTTGCTTTATTCAAGTTCCCCAAAAACACCTACTGTTCAATGGGATCTCACATCCAGACTCTCAGCTGATAGTCAATCCATTTGCTTCCAAGTGCTATTCCTCAGCAACAGGAGAAAAAACAACACTTATGGCATGTGGCATAATGAAGGTATTTCCAACTCTGTTGCTTCCTGAAATGCACCCGGAGAAACCGGCTCCAGTAACCTTGGCAGCAGCAGGGTCTACCAGTGAAGAACAAGCAATCCTAATGCCAACACAGAAACATGACATGTAGCTTTTATGAATCAGTAATGGCTTGCCTTTTAACAAGTCCAGATTAAACTCTCTTTTATGTAAGTTTTGTAAATGATGTTCAGATTACAGCCAGGCTGAAGCAAAGATTAAAGGTACTTACATTAATTAAACAAAATCACTTTTTAGTACAGTAATTCTGCACTCCTAGTAGGAGAAAGAATAATACAATAAGAATTTGATAGCAATAAGGAGACTATAAATCAAGAGCACAGAGAACTGAAACTCATCCCACAATGATTTAATTAACTTAGCAGTATTCTTCTAATGCAAAAGCGTTATTAAATTCCAACTAACGCCCCCTCTGTTTAAGAAATGGAACAAAACCGTATCTGTAAGCTCTGGAGCAACGCATAAACATCCTGTTCCCACTCCAATGAACTTGCATATTCATTCTCTCCCTGCGCATCCATACAAACACCACCTAAGTGAAGATGGACATTTCAAACAGATTTCCACTTTAAATGTGGGTACAGTTCACTATCCACGTAATTACAGCAAGTCCAAAGTAGCCTTCTTCCAGCTGTGAGTAAACAGCATTACTCCTGATACTTAAGCAACCACTGTGCTGATGGTCTGGAAATGAACAAACTAAACACTGGCTTTGCCTTCCGTCCCAAGGAGCAGATGCAAGCAAGCAAAAAATCGGGCATCTTCCCAGTCCTGCACTATGTATGTCCACAGCATCCACTGAGGCATCACCTTTAGCTCAGCTGTAGGTGTCAGCACAGGCTGGTGAGGGCTGCCTCAGCTCTCCTCAAAGGACCTCGTGGTCAACTTCCCTACTCACTGCTGGCAACAATGTGGTGCCGCAAGGTCATGTAGGATACACAGCAGGGCTCCAACCTAAGAGCTGGTGCTTCCTTGCATCTGTCCTACTGGGTAGCAGAGGTCCAAAAAGGTTTCTATCTGAAATGTCTGAAGTTGACCTGAACTCACACCGTGAGTCCAGACGGCACAGACAGCAAGGAGAGCTGAGACTCAGCATAGCTATTCTCACTACGTTGAGCAACTCCTTAAAGGCTATCAGTATAAAATTATGACATCTCTGATTCATCTCAACCATTAATATATGGTATAATTGCAATCACTCGATATAGTCCTGGGCTTTTTATTTATTCCCTCCTGCACTGATGTTTACACCCAAACCCACTCCTGCCTGCCTCGCTAGACACACAGAGAACTAGAATTTCTCTCATGTTACATTTTTCCATTTTCCCTTGCTCTCAGCCTGATAGCTTCTCAATTCTGTCAATTCCTGAGCAAAGCACAGAACAGCTAAGTTATACTCTCAACATGCCATTAATTAAATATAGCACAAGTAATGCTGCACAACAAAAATGTACAAGGCAACACAGACGCACACACAAAAATCTAGTGTGAACACACGAATGCACTGCTACCACAGCATATACTACAGACTACTCAATGTTTACCAAGGTATCCTAAAGGTTAATTGCAATGGTATTACAACTCTAAAAGAGCTTTTTACAACAACTGCAAGCGTTAGTGTGTGACTGAACACCTGGCAGGTCTACCAGCATGTGTGCAGCAGGGCAGGTTTGGGTCAGGTTGGTCTCATCCTGCAAACTGTGTGCCAGACAGCCCTTGGCTGGGCAATGCGTCCCCCGGCACACCGCCGCTGGTCCTGACCACGCAGCCCTCCTCCCAGCACGCTCCTGCTGCTGGAGCATCGCTTACGGGTAGGGAGCCAAAATGCTCCTGGGAGCGGGGCCAGGTTTGTGTCATTAAAAACAAAAAATCCCAACAAATAACATACTTCTGGGTTTGAGCGTGAGATGCCCTTAGTATTTCCAGTAATTCATGGTGGGACTGTAACTACTGTTCTGGCACTTTTCAAAAGCAAGAATGAACAGACTCATTTCTTTCTACCACCAAGATTCTCACTGTAACAGGCGCGAGGAAGGAGAAACAGCAGTTTTGACATCGCCTGGCAGACCATTTGAGAGGCTCCAGCTGAAGAGCCTGCAGCCCCACCGACTGCCCAGCACGAACAGCACTGAGGACTGTCTTTAGCTTAGTCCAGCAGACTCGCTAGTCTTCAGATATTCATTACTCTCTTCTTCAGCCATGAGCAAATGAAACTTTCAAAACCATGCAAACTCACCCCTGCTGAATTCTTCGGGGTAACAGAACAACATGCCCGCATGACACCGAAGACAAGATGACAAGTAATGCAATGTCGTTCCTACACTGTTCATCAAATTCAGCTCATTTACTTTGGGAAATTGTTACTTCTCCAAATGAGAAAGGGGCACCCATGGAAGTGCAAGGCCTGTCTTCACACAGTGAGATCACAGCCCTGCAACAGCTGCTTGATCTTTCCCAGTTTTCCCCAGACACAATCACAACTTTCTTAGAAAAGAGGCATCTGAGTTAAACAAGCCTCAGAGCAACCTATGTATGATTTATTTATTTAGCCTAAGAGTCTTGCTTTTAAAGAAAGATTTGAGAGAAACGTGATATATCATGGAAAATACCCATGAAACCCCGTATTTTAAAGTTGGGGCAAACGGAGTGCCTGGTCCTTGACCTAAGGAATTGTCCAGATTAACCCAGCTACAGGATTTAGCCTGTTCAGAGAAAGTCTTGTTGGCCCAACCTGATGTCACTATTTATTTTCAGAATGTTTTGTAGCTAAAGGTTATTCAGCTGCAATAGAAGAACAAAACTTGCTGTCGCACACACAAAATCCAACTTGGTACATAAAGTTTTCATTGTACAAAAGTCAGTATTTTCATGCAGCGTTTCTTTTGGAAAGCAACATCCACGTCTCCAGAAAAGCCAGCATAAAAGTTTTACGGGAAGAAAAAAAAACAACCAAAAAGTGCATCATAACATGTAATTAAAACAATTAAAACTAAGAAGTCTGTTTACAAGAGTTTCCTTGAAGGGTAACTAAATCTGGAAAAAAGAATGGCATGAATTCATACCGGTTTGTGAATTTAATTTGCTAGAAAAGAGTAAATAATTTTGGTCCATCAAACTGCTATTTGGAAGTTTGCCTGGGCTGTATAGAGGGGGGATGTGAGAAATTTGCCCTATTTTTACAGCTGAAAGCTTCATTGACTCGCACAAGATACTTTAGCCTAATATCCTGTGGCACTGCAGTGACCTACATGTAATTATTGCATACTTTTTCCAAAATATTTGTACACAACCAGAAATTACAACCTAAGTTACCAACCAGTTCTTAGTTTATACCAGCAACACAAAGATGGACTTCAATTAGTGGTAACCTAGCTGTCTGATGTTTTTAGCAATTTTTTGGACAAATGTTTGGTCTTGGTTTGGTGTAATTTTCTGGTTTCCATTTTTCTTAGACAAACATATTTATTCTGTTAAGTAAATGATGTTTTAAAAACTTTCAGCTGTCCCTTCTCCCAGCCCGCAATCACTGTTCTCCTCAGACAGGGGGTGATCTCCTGTTTCTATGTGTGCATACATTTTATGAACAAAGATGTGGGGAAAAGGAAGAGGAGGAAAAGCATCCAATCGTCTTGCAATGCCTCATGGTGCTACCCAGAAAATGTCCTTCCTGCTCCCACCTTTAACCTGCCCTTCCCAGCACGAACAGTGGAGCACTCACATGCCCACAGAGGTCTGCTGAAGTTTCTCATGGTCAGGTTCCATGACAAGAGGCAGATGGTGGTACTTAAAGGACAGAGAGGCACATGATTAAGGAGAAAACAAAAGCACACACTGATCAGGTAGCTCCTCTCCCATCATCTTCCTGCAAAAGCTTACAGACAACACTGCTCTCAAGTCAAGAACTTCAGTTTTTTTGGCAGCTGCTGCTTGAAGGGTCATACTTTCTCCAAACAGAAGACATCTGTGGTGTCTCACTCACCACACCAGTAGCTGAAGTAGCTACTTACTCAACATCACAGCTAGTTGGTACTTTTGTCCCACGTACTCACCAGCTGGTTGACTACATTACTAAAACTTCAACAGTGCCAATTTACAGAACCACGTGCCGTTCACTGTCAACAGGTCAACATCTAACATTTGTCACTGCAGAGCTTAACTCCAAGTGGGCTTTTAATTACTATATATGTAATTAAACATATTTTAATTACAAGTCATTTCTTAACCTCTGCCACTGGATGTGTTTGGTCACACAACCTTATCAGTCCAGACCATGGCACTGTGGAGGCTGCTCAGGGCACAACAGCCTTTGAAACATAACCTAAACGTTCAGTTATTTCTCTTCTAAGTCTTTTACTACAAAATTATGTGTCAGTTATTCAACCTGCCTGTGGGCTAAAAAAAACCCCCAAACAAACACACACACCCCCCCCCAGTATCTACAAAATATATTCTAATTTAGTATTTCAATATTTTAATTTAATTTTGTTCCCTGTAACAGGGAAGATAAGATTATCCAGAGTCAAATAAGAAAAATCTGCAATGACTTCGATCAGCCTAACATTCCAGTTTTACCTCCCAGATAGATATATTGATGCTGCCATTAAATGACTACCCCATTTGCCTACACATGTTTTTAGTTTCGTGCTAGTACAGAAGACCCATTATTTCTCACTGTTCTCTGTCTTCTGGGGAGCAGCTGTGATGCACTCCTGCAGCCATCAGCTTTAAAAGCAGTATTCACTGCCTGACTGGCAGCAGAGCTAGAGGTGGCATACTGCTTTCTGCTGTGGGGAAATTGTATTATCCAATAGATCTCAGAAAATACAGTACAAAAATAAAAAACACCTCCAAATATGTGCTTACTTTTTGGATTAAGACAAAGAAAATGTTTCATCATCATGACAAAAACAAACAAAAAAAATCTACTGAAAAACATAAGGTTTATTACAGCATTGCTTTACTGCTTTTAACTTTCTTTGCTGAGCCAAGAAAGAGCACGAAATAAATACAGAGCAGTGCATAAGCAATGTTACAAACCTCTTGTTAAGTGGCAAATGCTCCATCCCTGGCAGTGGTCAAGGCCAGGATGGACAGAGCCTTGGTCAACACGGTCTAGTGTGAGGCATCTGTGCCCATGACAGGGGGGTTGGAACTAAATGATCTTAAGGTCTTTTCCAACCCATTCTATGATTCTATGATCAGCAGCATCCTCACAAGAAATGTGAGGAAAAGAACACTTTCCTATCCTTCCCTCACACTGAGCCAGAGTTTCTCATCTGCCTCCAATTAGCCGATAAACTGAAATGAACAATATATTTGCATCTACAGAAGAAGCCATTATTGCCCAACAAGCTTTCCCTCCTCATCTCGTACCCTAAAATGTTTTACCACTACAATGGATTGTCTTTGATTAAAAAATTCAGCAGCAAGCGTATCTACACAGTATTTATTTCATTTTAGGCTTTCAAAAGTCTTTTTGAAATTTCCTATTTTAAAATTAGGTAGATTAATTAAAAAAGTAAAATTTAGGAGAAAAAAATCTGCTTTTATTCTGTCTTTAAAGCCCTCTTTTTATATACATTAAAAAATTGTTTTACTTACATTTATGTGCTCTTAACCATTACTTTCTAAATTCCATCAAAAACTGACACACAGATCACTTAAACTTTTTAAGGCTTTAGAGAGTGATCTTTAGGGCGGCTTGGTTAATTTTATTAAAACATAAAGCTAAAAGGCAAAGAGTCCCTGGAACTGGAGGATATTTGGAAAGGTAAACACAGGTTCATCAGCACCCTCACTTTGTCTCAGAAAGGCAGCTTATGCTGCTGTCCTGTTGGCAAGTGGAAGGAGACAGAACTGCTCCTTGTTTTGTCTCCCTGGAGTCAGATTAGCACTGCCTTGGCAAAACAGCCTCCCTGTTTTAGCCAGGACCCAGGCCTCTGATGAGGTCCTGCTAAATTCCCAACAAGATGATACTCATTTTTCCCTAGACCATTATTTGGTTACCTGTTTTGTACTTATTAAAAAATACAGTAAAACCAACAAAGATGCACTGTGTCTTTCAAGAAAGCAGACAGCTGTTTATGGCGATGTAAAGCAATACAGAAGATGTAAAGGAGTACATTAGGGCCTACTGCTCATAGCTTAAATAATGCATCAGAACCCTTTTATCAGTCAGAGCAGACTTAGGAGCTACTTACAAACTAATCGAGCACTAACACAGAACATCATCATATTTTGGGTACTTACTGGGCTTAGAACAGAAATGTTCTAAGCTAATAATCAGTAAGTGCAACCCATCTTTTCATCCCATGCAAGTCAGCACAGTTTACAAAATACAGGTTTTTGAGCCAAGCGTTAGTCTTTAAATGTGCTCAAGGACTGATACAAAATAGGTGATTGGTTGTTTCTCAGAGAGTGGAATAGGACAGAAGAAAGACTGCAGTGTCACTGAGGTTATCACTTTGGCCCACGTGAGAGTTCTGTCTGTGCTGTCTTCACTGCCAAGAACCCAGAGAGCCACTCAACCAGTTTTCCATGGGACAGTGCTCCACTTAAATCCCATTATAAAGAGGTGCGCCTAGTTACATGCTCTAATAACATCACTTTGTTTTTTGAGCAGCTTCATGAAAAACAGCAAAATAAAGCAACACCATGTGCCCAAACAGCTGTTCAGTATCTTTGTGGCACCTAGAATATGCAGTATAACATGCACCCTCCTCCAACTCTAAGCTAATTAACTTGACTTCTGAATTAGTAAGTCATTACTTAACAAAATCTTGAAGATATTAAGCATTACCACTTCATTCACAACATGCACGCATCTGAAAAAGACTTGATTCATTTTTACACTTCATTCTTACAAGCCTTTTAAAGGACTGAAGCCTGTTCAAAGACACTCTCCCAGCCAGTGCTGCCCTACTCACAGACAAGGTCTATAAGTGCTACTACTTATCTTGAAACTCTATTTCTACCTTCAAAATTAAATAATCCACTCCTGGTCTGAACATGAATGGATGACCCAAAGCTTTGTCCCATACTCACATGCTTACTAGCGGGTTGACCCTGAGGTAAAGATCCAGGGGCCAGCACTGGAGAGCTTGCAGGGCTACAAAGTTCTGGGAAGGGATTTGGGATGGCCGGCAAAGATGATGTTCTGAATTGCTGTTCTTCTTCTTGAAGGCGCCTATAAACACAGAAGCACTAAGCATTAAGAGGAGCAAACTGGCATCACTAGACCTGGATCTCCTGCCCCACCATTTACAATAATGATACTAAGGAAAAGGAATCAAAATCACTCTTTTTCTAAGCAACTACTATACAGTTACAGCAACTGCAAGCTCAAAGGAGTTAACTGCATGTAAAAATGACCAATCTGGCATCTATGTTTTGTTGCTTATAACTTGATTCCTTGGGTGCGTAACTGAGGTAACTATGCAAATAAACAGAAATATCTGTACTCACTGTTGTAAGTACTAGCTTACAAGCTTAAGCTCTGTGTGCCATAAAGTCAGTTAAGCTCTTGCAAACTAACATGAAAGAGGAGAACACAATGGCATTCACTTGGAGCCAAATTCCATGTGGATCTGCAAATGAAGGTGTATCCCTGTAAAATCTCTCAGCTGAGACTGAAACCAATATCGTCACCTCATTACAATACCAGATTCCATCTCCAAGCAACCTGGCATTTCCTAGTGGAAATGCAAAGACTCAGCTTGAGCAATAAACTGCAATTACACCCTCCCACCTTATGCTAGTTGTACGGTTACTGTTCAGACGGGTTTGTATCTCCTAAGATACACCACATGATTCCACGCAGGACCAACAGGGCTTCAATCTCCAGTTTATAATACACCTGCACTGCCCGCATCAACGAAAGGAAAACTAAAGCCTACTAGTTGTCACAGAAAAGCTTGAAAACATGCAAGACCTACTCATGACCACACAGATAGCTTTAGGTTTCCCTACCGCCAGGGCATCTCCACTGAAGATGCACTTAGTCACTTAGGTGCCTCTGCAGCAGGCTGGCCTGCCAACGTCTTTGCAGAAAGCACCATCTAGTGGCAACCGTGGAAGTTTCCAGACACAACCCACTAACTCCTAGGTTTGAAATGCAGATCATTAAACTTGCTCTCGTTTTTGCCATGCCTTGGTCAAGCAGATCTTTCTTAACAGAGCTGCCTGGGAGACAACAACCGGGTTTGCCTTTCGCGGTGTGTCCCACGCTGGGCACGATCAACTGTTTCTGTCTGTACCAGAACCTGGGGGCTGATAAAAATAACTACTGGGAAATCTGCTTTGCAGGTAATTATCCTGCAATTTAGTTGCCTTGGTGTTCCTTCCAGCAGTGAGCCTTACAGATTTGGGGTTTTTCTGCTATAAATAGCAGGTTCCAACCATAACTATAAGCCATGCAAACAACTACTTCACCTGCTTGGGGTTTTTTGTGCTACCTGTGTGTGCACTTCCCTACAGCACAGGGTAAAGGCCAGTGTAATACTTTTTCAACCCAGTAGACTTGTCATATCAGCAGCTCTGTTCTGCAAATTTCTCACTGACCTCCATTATAAGAAGCAGAACTACAGACACTGCAAAATTCAAAGGCTGTAGTTTTCTTAAAATAGGGATTCACTATGCTTCGCCCTACTCTGCCTGTACTGCTGCAGTGCATCATTTGCCTCACAACATACACATATGAAACTGTGCTCTTAAGAGAATTACCACAGCCAACCAACCATTCTTTCACAGAGCCCCCTCTGTGGGGGTCAAGATAACCCTGAACAAAAGTTCATTATTTTCTTTAATGATAAACACACGATGTTCTTGTGAGTATGAAAGTACAAGAGTTCAGAAAGGCAAAGTGCTCTCAAAAAAGAGTTGCTGAGTTTTGAAATGCCACAAATAGTTTAAACAAAGTGCTTTGATGGATATTTACAAAACATTGACAGTTATAGTGCTCTAGAGAGTGCATTTTCTAGTACAGCCCTATTCAAAGTTAAATATGAAATCCTTGTAAAAATGATTGCACCATTATCTGATTTGGTTGTATTGCAGTTACTCCATATTACACACTCATATAGAAAAGCTGACTGTCTTCAGAATACCATTTCTATAGGAAATACATTAGCATAAAGAATAAGAAGCAACCCTTTCCACATCTGTGATTTTTCTTCTATTATTATTACTTCTCACTTCTTTTGGAGAAGACACTATTAACTAGAAGGAAAGGAACACTCCAAATCTCTGTGATTCAGGCAATTTACCCGCTCATGCTAAGAGGCGCCTCTTTTCTCCTACTGCCTACAAAGATTTTAAGAACCTCAACCATCACCTCGAGACTCTCTCATGACCACCAAAAGTATTCCACTTGAAGCCCAAGTTCAAGACCCCCTCCTGACAACATGGAGACAAACTCTTTTTTTGTTATGACTCACATACTGCACCTCAAGTGAAAGAGCTGAAAGTGCTCTAGAAAGAACAGTTAAGTAACTAGGATGTGCTCCTTGTTTGTTTGTCTTGGACCAGTCAGGAAACTTCCACAAAGAAAGGGTTTTTTTGTATATCAAAACTACCTGAATGTGCCTTCTTCTATCTGCACGATCCTACATTTTACAAAGCCCACAAGCTGTCAGTAGGCACCATACCTGAGTGAACAGTTATAAACAGTTTGGAATTAAATCCTAATATGGATATTACAATTAGTAAAACAAATACAATTTGTACAATAGATTGGTATAAATGGTACACTTCTACACATGTCTGCCACTACAGGTACCTTTGATTAAGAACAAGGGTGAAAATGTGACATTGTGTTAATTTTACAGAATACATGGAAAAATCTATGTTCTTCACCTACCTGGCACATCATTTTTCCTATGCAAAAGTCCAGTCTAACACTACTCTGCTGCTAATGAAGTTGATCTATTTTAAAAGGCAGTTCTTCCAAAGCTAGTTCAAGACAACTTTAACAGAAAGAGCCAAGTTCCTTGCTCCTACCTTACTGCCATAATGCGCACTGGCTGAGACCGCTGCACCTTCTGCCTTGGAGACATGGGCTGCAGCGCACCTGATCCTGAGGACGGCAACTGACTGCGGCTGAGTTGACCATTGTGAAGGAGCGGAGTGGTTTCCGACTGCATACTGCATGTAGAGTATAAACTTTCGAATGAGGAATTCATGTCATTTACCAAAGCTTCTAGGTCCACATCGTCATCTGAAAGACAAAATAAAGGCAGCGTAACACATCTGGAAATCCCAGATAAAGAAGTCTGGAAAGACCAAAGCCTAAGTTTCCAGAAAGTTATCACATAATTTTACAGTTATATGCTGACACTACAATTTTTTTTTTATTGCAGAAATTATTGATTTATTTTAGAGCAGAAATGA
This sequence comes from Nestor notabilis, assembly GCF_000696875.1. NCBI lineage: Eukaryota > Metazoa > Chordata > Aves > Psittaciformes > Psittacidae > Nestor > Nestor notabilis. The sequence continues at coordinate 29,893 of NW_009909596.1, forward strand.
TGGAGATTTATTTTGCCTTTCTTGATGAAAAGCTGATACACAGAATGAAGTATTCCTACTATGATATTTACTATATATATATGTGTATGAACCCACCAAAATTTGGTGGGATTTTTAATAATGCCAATGCTAGTCTGAAACACCACTTCACTTACTGATAAACTGACACACATTTCAAAAGTATATCACCTACAAATACCTCAGTTCAGCTTGTCAATGTACCAAGTTCAGATTGTCACACGCTGTAATGAACACTTTGCAAGATCTAATAATTCAGAAGAAAAAACAAGGCAGTACTGCAGAAGTCAATAGGTGGAAGACACAATCCTCTGCTGTACACACTGGAAAGCGATCACTACAGTTTGCTAAAAATCCCATCTGTATTTCTGCGTATTTTGTGATACAGGGGTATTAACAATCATAATCACTCTGCAAGAAAACAGAACTCCACGAGCCCTTTGCACTAACCACTCTCTGAACTCCTATTGCAGAGCAATGTAATTACTCCCTAGCCACAAGTTACGTCACTCCCTATCAGGAGTTCAGCGGGCTGACGAACACACACATCGATATCTGCTTCTGGTTACTGCACAGCCACTGCCTGAACAGCTACTTCAGACCAAATACAACTCTGAGTATCTAAAAATATGCCCTTATTTTCCAGCCGTATCAATTGGACTGGTAAAAATATAACACTGCTGCCTGAAAACTTTGAATCTCTCAACTCTTCATGACACGAATGGAAAGCAGATCCAAGCAATGGAGCCAGCAAACATTTACACAGCATTATGCAGTTAAAATATGCTTTTCACCCCAAATATTTTCTGGAACCTATACTCTTGCTATGTTTTCTGGGTAGATAACCACCATTCGGCTTGCAACCACTTAGAATACTTTAAGACACCATGAACAATTTGGTATCAATATCACCTTCCTTGAGGATATAATCTGAAACAGGACCACTCAATTTCTCTCCACTAGCAACATGCCTCTATAACTATAAAGAGATCTGAACACTGCGTTTACACAGCCATTGTTTTGGACTCTGACAACCCTAGTTCTCCGTGTTGGATGAACCAAAGATCTGCTCAGACTTAAACAGGTGCTGGTTGTGTCCCTACATCTGAGCTCTATTAAATGACTTGAAATACTACATTCCTCACTGAAAGTCAGCAGGCCTTTACCAAAGTAAAAACCACTTAGGTCTTCTCTGAAAACACACTCACAGGATTTCTAGGTTTCAGCATGTGTTAAAAAACAAAACAAAAACCACCAACCCACAAACAGGTTTCTTCCTTTCATTTCTGTGTGGTTATTTCCCTCAGTCTCTGTATTTAACAGCTACTACCCTAGCACTAAGACTCACCTTCACTAGACCACACCAACTTCTTTGTCTATCAGCTAGTTCATGCATTTTCAGTAATCTAGACTGTGCTTTGCTTGGACAAAGTCTACAATAATTTTCCTGCTATTTTCAGGGATCTCAAGACAGAGTTGCAATTTAAATTTCATTCCATCCTCCAGATTCTTACTGTATTTGGAGAGGACGTATCAAAAACACTTCTTAAGCAATCACAAGGGAACCACAGCAGTAGGAGTATAAAGAGGGAGAGGCTGAATTAGAAGGCTTTTGAATTTTATCATTCATCTAAAGTACCAGAAGACTGAACTGTAGGGTGTCAGATGGCTGTCAAGTAAAAGCTATGGGGTTGGATGAAGGACACATAAAAGACAGACCCTGGCCACAGAGTCAAGGAGTAAATTACAGCAACTAACAGCAATTGTCTAGATGGGTAAAAAAAGAAAGGGAAGAAAGTCAAGGCGTACATTCTGTGGAAGTCCGTATGGCTTGGTCCCCGAGGGTGCTAATTTATTAACAACTTAGACAAAGCTATTAGCATGCAAGATGTTTAAGTTTTCAGATGACTGTAACATGGGAGGAATGATTAAGAGTCAGCTCAAGCTATCCCTGAATAATCAAATAGGCACAAAGGTGTAATATGAAGTCTAATATGCATAAAATGAGGCACTTCATGCAAAATACTAAGCAAACCAAGTACATAGTTTAAAGCATTGAATTACCATTAGCAGGCTTTTAAGCATATCAATTACATACCTAAATTCAATTTCTAACAGGACAGGCACTGACAAGGTACATACAGGGTTCTCCTAATAACATGTTGCACTAAAGTCCAGAATCTGGTTTCACTCCTCTGTCAGCTCCTTTTTCTCTGTGGGTGCAGCACTGCTAATAATAGCCCTCAGTCTTGCTAAAAAACTTTTGCAGGAGTGCAGATCTTCAAGGTTTTTGAAGACAAAGCCCGCAACCTTGAATTGCATATAGTTTCATTTCTAAACAATAGCATTTACTACTAAATACGACTGTGTGTTGGAGGGTTTTCAGCATGCTGCAATTAAAACCTCACTGCTGTAGCCTACCTCAGAAGTGCCAGCAGATGTCTCAGCCTGCCAAGTAATCCAGTATGTTACTTGTGATGGCTTTCTACAGAACTTAACTGAATAAAAATCAAACAAGAAATCCCTGGGATTTCTAAGCCACTTCAACCATTTGCAGATGTACTATTCAGAAGGATATTTCATATGCAGTACAATCCTTCAAAGTATCTTAATCTACCAACCAGTGAGATCTAGCCTCTATCAAGATCATCCTACATGGAAAAAAACCCCAGAAGGTGATAAAACTGATTTTGAGGAGGCTTGCTAGTTAACAGCAAAATTTGAAAACCTTTGGGCTTTGAGCCAGTATTGGCATCATGCCGGTCCTCTAAGTGTGCACACACAAATCTGTGACTGACCCAGAAGGATCACCTTTGTAGGTTATAGCAGTCAGACCTGCAGGTAGCTGAGGAGCTTCCAGCTCTCCATCCATTTTGCAGACATGCTTCCAGGGATACTAAAAGCTATTTTCCTTAATCTGCACTAAATTATGCCCCAAGATCAAGGAGTATGAAAGTGGATATTCGAGGTCTGTTTTTTTCTCTCTCAATTGAACAGCATAGGGGCTAGTTTACCACTTCCGTGTGTAAACATGCAAGCAGCCTTTTGCTTTTGAAAGCCATTTTTAAAGTAGAACACTGGCAAAACCTAGCTCCGACATACTTCTGCTAGTGGACAGGATAACTGTCAGTTCTGTAGACTTCTTATACCATAACAAAATACTTGGTGTGTCTGCAAGCAATGTTCTTTCCCAGACTAGAACCAAAGTGCACGCACTGGCAGCTTCACACAGGCTCAACTTCATCTTGCTTCTTTGCCCACAACTTGTTAAACTTTAGCTTTGTTCACAAACCAGCTCCGCTGGATGTTACAAGTAGTATTTTTTTGTAAAGTAAATCATTATTTTAATTACAAGAAAAGATTTAAAAGTTCAACTCAAGGAAAGAAGAAAATTTTGTTATAAAACCTCTTACTGAGCTAGTGAGCTAAGATATCATGTTCCACAAAAATTGGAGCACCATTTGAACATTTTCCATCATAGCGTAAGAGGGATAATAAGCCCTAAATTAGGCCTGAACAAACTTTAATCTGTGCTTAACCATGTCCCACTTGTCTTTCTGCTTTTAGCCGTTTTCTATCCCCTAGATCCCAATTTATTTGTTTTGGTTGTTGTTGGCTTTGACGTGTCAAGCTCAGCTAACAGGACTAAGCGGGATCTTGCTTATTCTGAAGTGACGTAAAGCTGAAATGAGCCCTGCGCAGCTTCATCCATGCCAGCCTCCCGAAGAAAGCAGGTATTTCAATGGCTGTCAAAGGGCTCAGTGCACTGTAGAAGTACTGTTTACTGAAAAAAAGCTGAATATGGAAAGAAACCCAGCTTTGCCCTACAGACCAGGATGCATTTAATGTCTCTAAATGGCACCTCAGCAAATACCCTTCCCTTTAAACATATGCCTTACAGTTCATAGCAAACACTATGAAAAACATCACGGGACTTAAATGACCTGTGATTTAAGAGGCTTTTAAAAACTGTTTACATGCATAAATTATCTCCTTCTTGTTTGCTCATTTCAGAATTATCCAGCATTATCCCTCATACCAGTTCACAGAGAAGACAGATGATGATGCAAGTGCTACTAGGAACTCAGCAGAAGACTTACGAAAAGGCTATACCACTTTTCTGTCACCATGGAAGTAAATCTGATACTACTTGAAGCCTAACAGCATGTACATAAACAAGCGTTTGATATTACAGTAAGGCAGCTGTTGATCACCTATTCCTATTTGACAGCCTAACCCCAGCAATCAGTTCCCCAAAATGAGTTTCAGTGCAGCACATTCAAGATCCAGCTTAACAAAGTAAAGAAGCTAAAATGTAACTAACACAATTTCATAGAATCATAAAACAGTTTGGGTTGGAAGAGACCTTAAAGATCATCTAGTTCCAATCTCCCTGCTGTGGGCAGGGACACCTTCCACTAGATCAGGTTGCTCCAAGCCCCGTCCAACCTGGCCTTGAACACTGCCAGGGATGGGGCAGCCACAACTTCTCCAGGCAACCTGTGCCAGTGTCTCACCACCTTCATAGTCAAGAACTTCTTCCTAATATCTAATTTAAATCTCTCCTTTTTCAGTTTAAATCCATTCCCTGTCCTGTCACTACATGCCCTTGTAAAAAAAGTCCCTCTGCAGATTTCTTGTAGGCCCCCTTGAGGTATTTGACTCAAGTTTAGCTCAGTATAGGATGATAATGAAGTGGGAAGTAGGCCCTCCTGCACATGTTAATTGACCCTCTAGGAGACAGACAGAAACAGTGAAAGAAAAGGAACATACAGTTACATTCGCCCTAGCATCCTGGATTGACGATGCAGTGGAACACTATGTAAATTGAAAGCAATATGGGGAAAACATATTTACATTAAAATGAACAGAAGGAATTTGGAAGGAAAAAGACATCTAAACCACTTGTGATATGCACCTGAACATCCTGTTTCAAATCTCCTAAAACCACAAGTAAGTTATTCTGATTCATGTTGGTGATGGAAGTATATTTTGCAAGGTTTTTGGTATTGGGGAAATTTCATGGCTTATGATCAAAAATGCAGGTAATGATTACCACAGTGAGATGTGCATACAAACTTCTTTTACAAGATAATGCCTTATTAAGGGGATCTCTTCCGTAAGAGCACTGCAGCTTGTCCTTCTAGTGCCATGTCCAAATGCTGTTTTGATGGGATTTTTCAGAAATGACAACCACTAAAACTTCTTGAAAACACACTATTGCTGACCAGACAATTATAATGATGCACAAATATTTGTAATCTAGGTAACACCCTCATTCCTCTCTTACTTTCTCTCTCTAAGCTTGTAACTACATTTGCTATGTTTACACAAATGTGTCGCTTCCCTCCATGCCCTGTTTCAGCGTCCACTGATGCCACAGGAATCAGTTGCCTAACGATAATAAGCAGATTTCTTAATTTTTTTTAAAAACCCCACAGTGACCTCTACAGCGATGCTGCAGCTGAATGACACCCTCCAGATCCCAACACCAGCTCCTCCAGCGCCCAATACCAGCTCCAATTTTATGCAATCCCCCCTCCTATTCAGAACTATGTACAAACAGTGAGTTTGCACAAGAAACAAAGAGACAGTATAAAACCATTCACAAACCCCATGCTTTCACACTGCTCTGCAGGTCTGCTGCTGGTCTCAATTATAAAGATATCAAGATTGCCTTAGCTGAACATCAGCAGCCTGGAGGGTTTTTTTATTCGCTCCAAGTGAAAGCAGCAAATGCAAACCCAACTTTGTGTCCTAGAGACATCACCAACTCCAGAGTGGTCAAAGTCTGAATTAAAAATGACAATCCCAAATCCCAAAACTCCAGGATGTTATGTACCCTGTAAGACCCAGTGAGACTCTGCACCGAAGAGTCCTCTCCTTTATTGATTTTTAAGGTTCACTGGCTGAAAAGAAATTCTCTACTTTGCACTGTATCTATGGTTGCTGGCCTCCAAAATGTCACATCACTGCATGTGCAGCTTCCAAAATGCTAAACGGACCATGCTGTGGAAAGAAGGGCAAGAAGCAGAGATGCTGGTCGGTAAAAGAGCATGAAATTGAGATAGGCATCTGTGCTTTTTTAGCACACTAAAATGTCACACAGAGAAGTCATCAGAAAACTTGTAAGTGCTGCAGTATTCTCCGGGTAATTTTTAAATCCCACACGCACCTATTCCCATTTCTGCCAGTAAAGCTGGAATAGCTAACACCACATGTATGTACGCTAACTAGAGGTGCTGGAGAGAATTCACTTTGTAAACACCTTTAGTAAAGATTCGTGGTTGGGCTCCAGAAATGTTCTTAAAACACACCTGATAGATTTCTTGAAATAGAAGATGAACTAAATTGAACAAAATTAATGTTGCTAGGTAACAGCTATAGGAATAAGCTACATATGAAAGGTGTTAGTCAAAAAAAAAAAATCAAAGCGTTAACCAGTAACAGGAGCAACTGGCTATAGGTGCCCTATGGCAGGAAGAAACAAAGTTGCACCCTCAGACTAGCCAATAAAATAAGTCTCAGGAATTCTGATGGGGGGGGAAAAAAAAAAAAAGGAAGGTTAAAACACGGAAAATTCCGTCCTTGCTCAGCTCACACATCTAACGCTTGACATCATAAAGGGTAAAGATGATGAAAGCCAGGCATTCAAGGGAAGGGGGATGGATAAGGAGGGTTAGTTTGTTTAATTCCAGAGACAAACTAAGGTAAAGCATGTCTTTCACAAAGATTTTAACAGCTTTACCCCTTGATTAGGCTGCAGTTATTCACAGACAGCATTCAGAAGCACCTCCCAGCATGTATGTTCCCATTTCTAACCCTGTACAGTCACACTGGTCCTTTTGTGGAGCAGATGGACACTGGTCGCTTGGACAGATTGCTGTAGGTGGGTATCATCACCACCAACAACGCTGAGCCCTCAACTGACTCTAAGGCATGCATAAGTGTTGAAGTACTAATGGCATCACGTCGAGAGAGATGTCTGAAACCTAAGGATGAAGTCTAAAACATCTAGAATACCAATTACGCATATACATACCAGCTTTACTACAACTATCAGAGATAAGATAAAACACGTTAAGTTACGGCCAGTCCCCTCTCCAGATCCCCAGATCCCATTTCAAGAACACAGAGTTGGAATTCAACCTTCCTGATACCAATTTTCTAGTTGGAAATTTGCAGCTTAAACAGCATACCTTCCTAAAAGATGCACCAGGTCAAAGTTTGAACCCAAAGCCAGATACGGTATCAGCTGATCCCATGAGTCTGCACAGACAGGGGAGTGACACACCACACACCCTTGCACAGTCATTGCTGATGGTGGAGCTTCTGCAGCAGTAACTACCAGCCTCTCAAATCCCAATGTGCAGGCCAATACTTGCAGAAACACTGCTGTAGAGTAAATACCGAGTAAACAGATCACTTACAACAGAATCTGAGGTTAAGTAGACCTCTGGGAAATTGTCATTCCTGAGCTGATTACAAAATCCAGTCAGAAGATTAATTTTCAAGAAACTCGTAACATCTGCAGCTTTCTTCTATGAACATTAGGTTCAGTGGTTTCTCTGACCATTTTCTCATGTCACCTACTTTTAGCTCATTAGCTTAAGAAAAAGACTGAGCAGGAGCTTAAAAGAAAGCATTTGTTTGGTTGGGTTTAGCAAAGCAGGAGAAAACCCATAACAGCCCCAGTTACCCAGATGATAGAAAACAACATTAATTGAGGAAAGCAGCAGCACCAGAGGGTAGAATCGGGTATTCTTTCCAAGGCCAAACCTGGGGTCAGAGTAGACTAACACTCAAAAAACCCTTGAGAAGGACAAAGCGATTGCATCACCATAGGACACGATATGCCACAGGGTGTGCAGGCCAGACTGATTTTCCTGACCCAAAAGCATATGTGAACAGAGGGAAATTTAAAGCTTAAGTAATAACTGTGCAAGGAATAGACATGCTCCTATCTTCTTATTGTGGCCTTTCTTTACTCAGGGGAAAAAAAGAAAAAAAAGAAAAGAAAATCAGAGAATCAGAGTGAGCACGAGTGAATACGTGACACACAGAAAGACCAACCAACCCACAAATGCTCTATTCAGGTCTTATCTTCCTGGTAAGGTTAACTGGATGCCTCAATCTTGGTATGTCACCTCTATAGCAAAATTGGTAAGGAAGGTTCTGGCAGTACGCCCCCAAAACAAGTACAATCCTATCCATGATTAAAAGAAGGATCAAGAGAATATGGCTGGTGTAACACCTGGGCAGCAGAATGGCTTCTAGCCTGTGCAGCCCACACAAAACTGAACAGAAAATCCACTTAAGCTTTCCAGGTAACAGGGAAACCATGTTAACCTACTGAGCCATTAAGGTACTTCCAAGTCAGAACTCAGGAAGCACAGTGTTGAATGGCAATGGAGAGGTGAATTGAAATACTGCCTGCTGGCCACATGGCCAAATGCTTGATAGACTGCATCTTATATTAGACAGTCATATTTATGGGTGGATAGCTTTAAGAGAATATCCTGTATCAGTGAGAGCTGCAATTGACACAGCAAAGTTCAGGTGTAACCGTGTATTTATTAAGATTACATACCTCTACATTAAGGAAACTAAATAAAAAGCTTTAAAATACTGTGTTTTCCTTATGTGTACATGAATGAAACTTATTTTTCAAAATGTATTCTACCATTTCCTATATATGCACTTCTAGTCATAATGCTTCTCCAAAGTCCTACTTAGCTACCTTTTCCTTATTGCCCATGTCAGAGAAAATAAATAAATAATGACAGTGCAAATCAAATATACACAAACAAGGAAAACTAGTAGACAAGTCACAGTTCAAAAAAGAGTTAAGAATTGAGACAGATGAGAAGAGCTACCATGTGTCTTACAAGTCTAAAGCTATCGAAGGCAAAGTTAAAAACACATTAAAAGCATCTATTGCTTTCCTTCAGGGAACCTGTGTTCTCCTTCCCTGATTAAATACCATAATACTCAGCTGAATAATCCCAGTTGAACAATCCTTACAAATCGATGTAAGTACCACTTCATGGATTAGTCCCTCCCGTCCTGCCAAGAAAGCCCAAGCTTTATCCCTGCTCTGGGAAACATCATGCATAACCTCCCAACAAGCTGCTGCATAGCTCCAGCCAAAGCCTGTATCGCCCTGCCTGCTCCAGCACTGGTGCTGGTGGCTGCTGGGTGAGAGCATCACCTGCCTGCTTGAGGAAGTCCTCGCCTGGCAGCCAGCACACCTCAGGCTTCTTGCATCAGGGGTTTCATCTCAAAACCACTTCTTGACAACTTAAAAGCTTTCAAGTGAAAAGTGGTTGGATTAACCCAAAAAGTCCGTTAGCGTTTCTCTTCAGGAAGTGATGGGTCCACACAGCTGATGCTGGAACATAATAATTATTATTATTATTATTAAATTAGGTGTCTACCTCATCACCTGATACCTGGGCTAACCTTTAATCCTACTCACTTTAAACCATGAGCTTTAAAATTTGCTTTGAACAGGTTTATTGCTGGCTTAGAAAGCATGTTTAAGAGGATGTAATACAAGTTCCAAAAGTTGCACACAGCAATTAATGAATCAGCTATTCCTCCGAGTTAATTAAAGATTGCGCTTTGAGCACATAATAGTTACCTAGCTGTGACAGATGTACTTACAAAGCAGACAACAGCAATATTTCACATTTAAGGTACTTTTAAGTCAGAGTTTAGTTAACAGAACCAAAGTCATATGAAAAAGTAAAATGCTCTAACACCAAGGTAGTTTTGGCTTATTTTACCAGTTGCTTTAACAGTTTACTATTAACTCCAATTGTAATTCTGGGAAATTATCTACAAGAGGCTAAACTGGAGGAGAGTTGTTCGTAATTGCAACACTGCATCAAAAAAGCTCCCTAAGAGCCCTCAACTTGGAACTTGCAAGCCTGGCACCTGACAAATAACAAGCTTGCCTACCTTAGCTTCGCTCCATAGATGAAGGTGGCTGCCATCAGATGTCCTTACTGCCTTGAAAGAAGCTTTCCCTCCGGTTCTTGCATGAATAGAAAATCTTTGCCCTACTAAGGGAATAATGTTTTGGGGCATGCATTTAATCTCATCTGCACACAGATAGTTTGTCCTTGAGCAGGCTGTCTATTTTAGGCTTTCCTTTCACACAAACCCAGCTGTTGTGTCAGAAAATCACGTAGTCCTTTTGGGTGTGGAACAAGATCTCTCCCGGTCCCGCCAGCAAAGGGCAGACAATTTGTGAGGAATTACTGCTGTAGCGAAGCGCGAACCTCCGCTGCGTGAGAAGGGAACACCACAGTCCTGCCGCACGGATCCCCAGATGGCAGAGCATATTGCTGCAGTCGCATCCCAAATGGCAGTGTGGAGCCACTGCTGAAGGCGTCCATACCCCACACTGCTGATGCAGAAACCAGTCATTTATAATAGCTCTGCCACGCTTCCCTCTGCTGTGACCCCTAGAGCTCCTGTTGGCCAACTTTTATTTATTTGGGTTTTTTAAGGGTAAACAAAAAACAAACCAACAACCAAACAAGAGTAACCACCAAAAAAACCCCAAACCAACCAAAGACTGGGGAGAAAACAACACCATCAACAAAAGCAACTAACACAAAAAACCATGGGAAAAAAACCCCAAAACCAAGCCACTGCAGTCTATCACCCGAGACCACAGCAAAGAAAAAGTAATCTGAATTTACTATTCAATGAAGAGCAATCACATCAGCCTAAATCTACCTAGGCCTAAGAAAAACAGAAATTTATTTATGTTTCTTCTAGACTAACCAAGTTTCCTTTTTTAAATCAGCTACTCAAAATGTGGTCCTTCATAATTTAACAAGCTGCACTGGTTAAAATAAGTCAGGATCAGGCTCACTCAAAACCAAAAGCTACAGGTGTGCTATGCAGAAGGTTCATCACAGCTTGACATGACCCAAAACCAACTTACCCATTATGCCTATTTTCCTTCCAAAACCCACGCACCTGATTTTACGAGGTGTGTGCATTCCCAGTTCAAGTACTCAACCAAGGTGCTCTGTGATTTTGGGAAGCCTGCCTGCTGCTGTTCTCTGCCTGGTCTGTTTTTGCTGTGGGTAGGGACCCCAAGCCCCTGCCTAGACTTGCCTCCTTGCATGCCCATAAAATAACGCTGGGAGCAGCTCACAAGACACTTTCCCCCCAGGGTACTGTTAACAGACCATCGCTTCTTACAAGGCAGTCTCCATCTCCTTCACCCGCATGACAAGGATGCCATCGGTACACCCAAACGATCTGACAGGGCCCCAACCATCCTGCACTGCGCTTCCCTAAATCACCCCCACACACACTGCTCTTAGGAAAGGCACCCCAAAAACCTGCGGGCGCAGTGTTTGCAGAGGTCAGACAACCTGCTCACCTTGCTGTTTCACATCTGAAATACAGCCCAAGAAAAGCAGAGGAGACTGGTTCCTCCACCAAAAGCACGCCCATGTATTTACAGGCCTCAGAAGAGACAACATGTGGACGGGACAGAGTTTCAGGTAGGCCAGAAGTGTTGCTGTAAAGCAACACCTAATGCTCTGAAGGACTTCTGATGGCATTTTAACATCATCAGCAACTCCAGGTTAGCCACTGTAGTACTAATAGCCAGTGGTGTCCCAGCAGCAAGCTTCCACTGCTTCTGTTAGCTGACTGGCTCCTCAGGGATGCTACCCTGCCCTTGGAGGTGACCTGTGTTTAGACGTTAGTATACTCCAGATTCACTTCCTGATGCATACTGGAGTATTTTACCATGCCTGATCTCTCCAGGATTTTCCAACCACTTAAGGACAAACCACAAAAACATATACCTAAAGAGTAATTCTCTTTTGCTATTGAGGGGGTTGGAACTAGATGATCTTTATGGTCCCTTTCAACCCAAACCAGATTCTGTGATTCTATAAAGAACAGTAAGCTCATAACTGAACTGCAAAGATAAACAAAAAATTAGCAGCCCCCATTAAGCCTTTTTTTAATATACAAAATTACAAACACACAAGCTTATAAAAATGTACAAGTGCATGTATATGTAAACTTGCAAGCAACATACACCAATTAGGAGCATTAAGAAGACATATATCCAGTTTAAGCCATGTTCTTGCGCAGTTACAAATCCACTCAGACAGTGGTGCTGTAACATACTGTAACATTGCACTGCTTCTAACCTCATGCTGTACATGTCACAAATTGCCCGCAATCTTGATTTGGACAGAAAGACTTAAATATTGTTACTGCAATCCTAATACCATTAATGAAATTACATACTAATTACTTTGGTCAGTAGCACCTTATATATTTTAATTACTCAGGCAGCTGCTTGCTATTAAGAACTCCAAATTTAGCTACATCTCATGCTATATTTTTATTTCCTTTTTTTTTTCTTAGCTGCTTTGCCCCATTTCAGTCTTTTTTTCTTTTTCAGCTGAAAATACAACTAGCTTGACAGAATCTTGCCCCTTTTAATAGGCACAAAGAGACTTAAACAAATTAACAAATTCAGATTGTTCTTCCCCTTGAAGCTTTTTGGCTCTAAGAAAAGCGCCATAACCTTCTTCATCCCCAATGCAAGAATGTCAGCTGCTTTGAAATGATGCATTTCTGAAGTATCCTCACACGACACAGCCTGCCATACTGAAGTGCTGTCAAGAAACACTTGCAGCACAGTGTTTACATAAAGGCAGAAATAAATACTGTACTGCTTATCATAGTCAGGTAAGTTCCAAGACACTGATGACCGAGGTTTATTGTTACAACGCTGCACTGTGGTGAAAAATTTTAGTGCAGAACTGACATTAATTACAACGGAGTCATTTTTTTCTACGGATTTTGCTTCTTTTATTAAGCTATGAAATTCATTCTTTTCCTCCCCTCTCTTTTCATGTGAGTTTAATACAAGCCCCAAGCTTAGTATATCTGATTTATAGACAATGTAAGGAGTCAGAGTTACATTAATGTACTATTCCAGTTCATTTTGGGGCAGTCTTGGCACTGCAGGATTTTTTCAAAGCTACAGACAACATAAATAATGCATATCTACAAAATTATCTTCTGCTGGTTTACTCCTCTTAAGAAAATTCAGAAGAATTTTCTTTGGAATGACATTTCATTGATGTTCCTCAATCTTTTCTTAGATGAACCTGATGACCATCTGACTACAAAAGGAAATAAACAAGCATAGACTTTGTTTCCTTATTTGACAAATACACAACTTAAAGCACAAGCCACAACAGCTGCAGCATAACATCAGAACTTACCTAAAAATATTTTGAACTTTAGTAGTAAAAGATAACCAATCATAGAACAGTTTGGGTAGGAAGGGACCTTCAAAGGTCATCTAGTCCAACCAACCTCCTGCAATGAGCAGGGACATCTTTAACTAGATCAGGTTGCCCAGGAACCATATCTAGCCTGGTCTTGCATGTCTCCAGGGATGATGCATCCACCACCTCTTGGGCAGCCTATGCCAGTATCTTACCACCCTTTTTACCATTCACAGAAAATTGTAAAGAATTTTTTCCTCACATCCACCCTGAGTCTCCCCTCTTTTAGTTTAAAACCATTACCCCTCATCCTGTCACAACAGCCTCTGCTAAGAAGTCTCTCCTCATCTTGCTTGCAGGCCCCTTTTAAGAACTGAAAGGCGACAAAAAGGTCTCACCAGTCTTCTCCAGGCTGAAAAGCCCCAACTCTCTTAGCTGGTTTCTTCTGTTTGCCGATATATTTAGAGTTAAGAATGTTTAGGTGCATAATCATGAAACGGATAAAACCCCAGAACAGGAAAGACCTGCAATACAAGCTTCTGCACTACGCAAAGCACTAGAACCCACTTCAAAGTTTTCTCCATCCTCAACAGTTCTCCAGAGTGGACAGCCCACATGGGCTTTCTTTCAACTTCCAGTGAACTCATTTTGACAGTTATCTTGCATCAGCTGAAGACCAACACTTTCTTCTGCACTTGATTCAAATGAATGTCAGACTCCTACGGCCTTCTCCTCTCACCACAGTGGGTACCATTTCACTGAGAGCCATTTTACACTCTTTTCTACCATATTAACCTCTATAGCATCCACTCTGTCAACAACACCTCTCAGTTCCGCTCTCATTAGCTAGCTTGTCTGTTGGCCTTACAAATCTGAGGATGCACTAGAAGACCCTCTCTTCCCACATGCTCTCAATAAAATGGATCTGGAAGTGATCTAGATGCCTGCATGACACACGTCAAGTATTTCAACCAATGTTTTTCAGGCAGGCGTTCATTAACGTGTGAAAAGCACTGTCACTGCTTACATCAGGTCAGTGAATAAAGTGAGGTATGCTAAACAGCAGCACTTTTCCAGGGCAACGGAATCTATATTCAAAGGGCCATTACAAGTATGAAATACTGTAAAGGAACCACAAACCTATACAGGTAATACTATATCCACAGAAGGTTTGGGGACAGTTTAACTCTTACCTTTCTTCCAAGCCCATTAGAAAGCTATTTAACCCATGACTAAAAATCTCTCTTCCACCTCATGGATTTGAAGGCACCAACTTAACAGTACAAAAGCATTTCTTTTCTATCCCTTCTGGGTCAGACTGGGGCAGGGGGAGGAAGGGGACTGAGCCTTCCTCTGTATTTGTATAGCACAACCATCAAAAGGACTAATTTCAGGCTGGAGCCGAGACACACACAGCATTCAACGTTAACCTCTTGCTCTTGAATTCACTGCTCTCACCCTGTATAGGTCTGTAAGTTTGCCTTACCTATACAAGGAAAGGTTGCTCACAGCTAGTTCAGTAGAAATGACTCCACATTTCTACTGCTTTTCCTGTTGAAATATCTGTATTTCTAGCCCAGTATAAGTGTCTTAAGAATGCTTTTACCACTGCATTTCATTTCACTTGTCAAACCAGAATAAACTTCCTTTGGAGAAAGTGGTTTTTTGCCATTACAAGTACATTAGGAAGTGTGCCAGCACAGCTGTGCCACCAAACCCCTGGGAGACACCAGACTCTGGGGAATGTAAATGGTCTGAGAACAGCCTACTTGAAAAGACATCTTTTTTCAGGGCAAAGTCATCAGCACCACTATCACCAAGCCCTCTTGCTCTAACACCCTCACTGTAAGAAAGGAGGCATTCAGCCGAGCCGTGACTTCAACAAATTTCTCCCCAGTAGTCTCAATTTGCCTTGGAGCCAACAATCTGCCAGATTCATCTCTAAACTTGCTCTTCAAAAAGAGATCTCTCTGTCTTGTATTTCACCAGCCTAACGCAGCAGGAGACGTATCCTGGCTCAAACAGCTCAACCCTACTGCCATACAGAGGGAGGGTTGAGAGGTTTTTCTGTTTTGCTTTGTTTGGTCAGTTTTTTTAAATAGAAGGTTTATAGAAATACACAATGGTGGAAAGATATTACCACAAACATGAACACTGTATTAGGAGACATCTCGGCTCCTACAGTAATGAAAATTAATTACATCTCTTTCAATAGTTTCACTTCAGCTACATACTAAAACAATCTTAAACTACACAGCTTTTCACCATGCTTTATGCCTCAAGTGGTTTTCCCTTATCTTGTTATCCCTCGTTTAATGCCCCTCCTTTTTTTTTTTCCTTTTTAGTAAATGTTCTAAGGTCAACTTGCAAGGCTGGTCACTGTTCCCAACTTCATTTTCAACCCCTGTATGCACAAAGAGAAAGCTTCAACTACCCTTCAGCTTAATTCACTGACACCCTCCCTGCTACGAGTCAAGAATTATGCACCCTAAATCAAAGAACATTTACAGTACTTAGAAACTGCATTATCTTTCACCACTTCATGTCACACACTGCATACAAAGAAGTCAATCTACAGAAAGGCTACCCACAATGTCAAAGTAACAGTCTATAGTTTACCCTATCTATTAGGATATAATTTCACGTATGTTCACATTTCAGTCTTGATTTCATCTCTTCAGGACTGGCTCTCAACTTAATACATGAACAAAGTGGGACTTCATCTTCAAAAATAGCATGCACTCTATGAAGCAGATGTCAACCACATACTTGACAGAAGTCTTGCAATAGCAATATCCTCATTTTGCTGATGGGGAAAATGTAGAGAGACATCTACAGTGATTTGTTTCATCCCCTTTAGCAGCTTATTTGTTGACCAAGCACTTCTAAATCTTTGCCCCACTCTGCACTAGCACAGATGCCAACCCCAGTAGGTATTTCGTAACTAATTCTGGGGGCATGAGGGGAAGGTCATGGAGACCCCATTGGTGCTTCTGCATGCTCATATGAAGAAACATACACTTAGCAGCATCCTGCAATGATTTCTGGGGTCCAGTTTCATCAAAACATCAGGCGAGTCCAGTTATTCTGAGCATCTTACAGCTGCCTGGGGTACAGATGGCTAACTAACACATGGGAGTCAGATCTGCTACTGCCATCGTTAATCATACAGAATCATAGACTGGGTTGGAAGGGACCTTAAAGATCTCTTTTATAAGCAGATTAGAAAAGGTATTTCTAAGAAAGATGATGTTTAAGCTATAACTTGAATTGGGCATTTTCCTCTCAGCTGTAAAACGTGTTACATCTTTATGCGATAATCCCAGTTTTCTAGTATGTAAGCTCCTGAAAATTGTTCTAATGTGCAGAAAATTATACTAAAACCTTAAACTAATTCTACACTTGTTCAGACTGCTTAACCTAAATTTGCTGTATTAGTGTTAGCCAACTTTTAAAATCCATTTGATTTTTAAGCACAAAGCCAACATTTGTTCAGCATTTATAATTTTTCCTCTAATTAAGACCAGCTAACAACTGAAAATGAAGGGCACCAAAGTTACTGAATCATAAGGAATCCTAAAGCAACAGAAGCCTTTGCCAGGAGAACTACTGTATTGCAAATACACCCCATTTTACTCTTGCAAACAAGTCTTACCTCACCCTTGTTCTGTTTCATAGCCCCGGAAATGTTAGAGATGTGGACATTTTGCTTGGTTATTGTTTTATTTAATTATTTTTATTTTTTAAAAGAAGAGCAAAGTGAATTTCTGTATTCATTAATAAGATGATAAAAGCTTTATTTAGAGGATGAAGCTCAGAAAAAGCTAAATTAACTTATATTCTGCCCCACCTGAAGCACTGGAAAGAAGAGACAGAAACAAAAGGTTAGGACACTTTTATCATTAGGACAAACAATGGAAGGAAACCAAGAGCTGTACTGCCTGTTCTCCACCCTCTCACTACTTTGATAGACACCAAAAATACAACCTTGAAGGTCAGGGAAAAACAAAAACCTAAAAATTGAATGCACGTCTCTCAGAACTGTTTGCAGACAAGAGGGCTGCATTGTGTCAGCTATTAGAAATTATCTGCCATCTCAAGAGAGATCAAAGGTGCATGGCTGATCAGAGACAGGACACAAATCAGTTCACTGTACTTTAAATGGGGGTTGGAGTAACTAGGGCTTTATCTGAAGGAGTTAAATGGATTTCATTGCAAGGGGTGGGGGGATATCTAGTCCAAAAATCACTAAATGTACTGGTGAAGTAAGGCTGTTAAAAGGTTTCCTGTGAAGTTCAAATCCAGCCAACCTCAAGAATTCAGGGAGCAGTCTCCAGCATTACAACTGCCTCCCCCTTTGCCACACCACTGCTACCAGACTCTTGGAAATCAGTTTCATAGGCAAGGGGGGCTATTACCTCCCACTGCCTTCAGGAAGCACAGAGACATTCAGTAACACAGTGCTCTTAATACAGAATTTACCAAACTACACAGATTTTAAAAAGGACACAGCCCCCCCACCCCCCCAATCAGTCACAGTAGTCTCAAACATTACATGCATTGCAGATGAATGGCAATTTCTGATCTATTTATAGGTGACACTCTTAAGTGTCCAAATAGGCAGAATAGCTTTATTTCAGACTTGAACACAGCAGTCATAAAGCCCCATTAGTGCCCTAGAGCTTTCCATGTAATCAGATACTGAAAGGCAGTTCTCTCTCCATTAAAGCTGACCTTGCACAGCGACATTGTACTTTTATCTCAAAAATTAGAGATAGTTACTTTTGAAAATATTCTTTCGAGCAGTATTTCATAACAGGCAGTAGAGCTGCAGTGAGCATGGATTGTTGCCATCTCTAAACACACCCTTCCCCTTTACATGTCAAACTGCCTTTGAAATTTTGGATTTGATTTTGGTGAAAGTGTCAGAATTTGAAGTTAATATTCTGATGCTGCAGAGACACTGTTTTTACTGAACAACTGTCATTGTTATGGCATGATTAAGAACTAGGCTACCTAATAAATCAACTTTCTTAGCTGGAAAGCTCATTAGCACCGAGACTATTTAAGTGCCCACAGCTATGTTTTGACATTTGGGTATAACACCTCCACTGAAAGGTTCAAAAGCTGCTTTTACAAAGCTAAATATACTTAAAACATGCCCCCTAACAAGGAAAAATAAGCAAAACCCAAGGATGTGCAGGAAGCTGGTAGAGCAGCACAGGCAAGAATTCAACTCAGCCACTTTAAAAATGTCATCCAGAAGCTATCAAAAGAGCCTTTGCTGGTAGATATTAATTTCCATCCTTCTGCTCTCTTAACATCTTGACAGAATCAGTTTAGTCAGATTACAAAAGAAAACATAAAGGCAATAAAGTTATACCAGAAAACATATGAGCTCATCCCAGTATCTTACAATGAACTTGTATTGATTAAGTTAGAAGAGGGCATTTCAGATCAGTAAGATCAATTATGACCATTAGCTCAAACGGAAGAAGTAAGCCACCTAAGAGGCAGAGGACAACCTGAGACCACAAGTCTCCACATACCTGTTGGACAGCAAATAAGTTAAGTATACAAAGCAATTTAAAAACAGAGAAATCCATTACATTTGGCTGCTTTGTCAACCTCCTTACACAAAGGATGGGGATGGTGCAAGCTGCTGAGTAAATACATTTACAGAGGAGAGAGTGCAATACCCACAGGATTTTGGACTTTTTTTGCTCACAGAAGACATGAGACAAGGGCACAAGCAGCGAGCTCAGGTACCTGGGAGAAGCACCTCATCATGAGCAGATGCCGAGACACTGGTTTCCCTCTGGCATCCGAATTTCCCCAAGCACACCATTTCCAACAGGAACATGGGAGACTCGTGAGCTCAAGCCCGGACAACACTGTCGCCACGGCAGGGCTTGCAGGTTGCCTTCCTCTGGGAGGCCTCTCTCTCTCAGCCCATGCAAGGTGCTGTTCCTCACGGGCAGCCTCCAGCGAGGCTGCTGCATCAGGCTGCCGGCAGCCCGGGGCTCCGGCGGCG
>NW_009909596.1:49264-64657 GCF_000696875.1 Nestor notabilis
ACAACCGGAGTAGCCGCACCAGCGCAGAAAGTATGTGTGCCGCCGGTGACATCACCTCCCTGAGCCGATATACCTCCGGGGCAGCGTGCCAGCAGTAAACACACACACTTGCCTCCTGCTAGCACAGCAGGCACTTGGAACAAGGTAACGATGCCCTTCCGCACCTAACAGCCCCTTGCTGACCACCCCCAAAGTGCACCGTTTCGCTCCACCGGTGCCGGTGTGATAGCTGCAGCACAGAAGTTTGCTGCAAGATGCCCAAGAGTGCACACCCCCAGACAAGAAGAGAGGGCATCCCTACACTACACCTCTTGCATTACATAGCCAAAGGATGCAAAATGAGGACCACTCCAACAGGTAGCTCAGCTACAGTGGTAGGAGGAAATCACAGACTCATCAAATGGTTTGGGTTGGAAGATATAGTTCCAACCCCTTGCCACAGGCAGGGGATACCTTCCACTAGACTACGTTGCTCAAAGCCCCATCAAACCCCTGGCACATCTGTTAGTACTGAGGACAAAAGTGAATTTAAAATGTCAAAAGTAAATTTAAAACGACATCAGTAAATTTAAAACGACATTTGATTTTACAGTTTATTTCGCCACATCTCTTTCCCCATCTCATTTGCAGTGAGCTGCTGAAATTATCACTTTAGGCTTATACTAATACTAACCTAACTTGTTCTCTAGTAGGTAACACATTAAGGGGTGAGGGAGGTAAATGCCCTTGCACTGGAAAGAAGCAATAGAATCACTTTACCCAGATGCCCAGTTTACACCTTCCCCTCCTAATGCCTTGAACAAGAATTTAACAGTAACAAGAAGCTAGCTTCTAATCACACCCTAGTCTTCTAACCTACCCTAAATCACACCTTGTGAATCTGCTCCACACCCCCACCCCCCTTGATAACTGGAGATACAAATCTTGAAAGGTGGAGGTACACAACCCCTCTATCTTCAGTATGAAAAAAACCCACTTTCTCAGATGTCATACACCCATACAGCTTCAGTCCCCAAGGGATGGGTATGGTGTGTCATGGACCTTGAGCAAGCAACCCAACCCCACCTGCTCTCCCAATGCAGCCACTCTGCTCCAGCAACCATGTCTCCCCCAACATAAGAAGCTCATTGCAAACCTGGTAATAACCATTTTTCCATAGGCCAGAGAAGAAAACATGATTCAAATTTACTTTGATGGTCCCATAAATAAGGAAGATTAATTTTTAATATTGTAATACTTATTTAGGCTTACTTTAAAATCCTCTATTTTTGATACATCTCACTTGTAAAACTTCCAATGGATAAAGGCCCCAAGGCAAACTACATTACACCCTACACAACCAAGACAGAGGGCTCCTTCCTACTGAATCCTACTGGAGAAATTTACCCGAAGGATATACTGAATCCTGACATTTAAGAGGCTCAAAATCCCATGCTTGTCAACTATGAGATATTCAAACTTTTTTTATTCCTATCAGGTGTCATTAGAGGAATAGATTCAATTTTAAACATGTCCACAACTTAACATTTGTAAAACTGATACTAAAAAGCTGACATGTGGAAGAGAAAATAAAGAAAAAACAAACCCCACAGTAAAAATAAAAGAAAATCCAGTCACCTGATGTTTCTCTGAACATGTAACACTTTAAACCCAGTTTTGGTCTGTTTCTTCTCATTTCACTCAAACATCATTAGTAACCTTATTATATACAGAGTCTTCCTGCTAAACTCAATCAGTTTGTCTATTTTGTTTTCCTGTAGCTTGCTGCAAATCTCTTAAATTATCTGTACAAAACACCAACCTACTTTGTCTTCTCTTTTATCTTTTCTCTTTGCTTTTCTTCAGAGTTCTGTCAGCCCAAGGGTTTGGGAACTAATATAACGAGGGAAGTTAAACTTCTACACAGCTATTATGGGTGCCCTCCTAGTAGCTGTGCTAACAAGATTCATCACCAAATACAATGGAAGCCTTCTCCAAAACAAGACAAAGGTACTGTAATGAGCTAGGCAGGAAGCGGGGACTCTGCTCACTGAGAAAGGGTAGTCAGTGTAAATCTTTTTGGCACTAATAGTGGGTTTTTTCCTAAGGCTGGACAATGACAACAACATTTATACAAAGCATGAGAATTCATGAATGTCTGGCAGTATTGTCTCTGCAATCCAAACAAGGCTATCTATTTTTCACTCTGCATTTTCAATTCAGTACCAGCTGGATTCTGCAAAAACATGGGTTAGTTCTGATACACACCAAATAACCACCTCATCCCAGTCGGATCCCACAACTGCAGTGTATCAGTAGTAGCACCAGCTGTTAGTAGACACACTCCTCCTTAGCTGTGGAATGAAAACAAAATCGCCTCAACTTCCTATGACTATCCTGAGGCAGATACAAAACAAAATATATTAAAAGCAAGTAGTAATAGTAATAGTGGTGGAGAAAAGGGCTACACAAGATTATTTCTCTGGGCTAAATCTTAGGCATCATAATACTTAATCCAAGCCCATACTAATTCAAAAGTCTGCCTGTATTTACATGGGCTTGTATCTTTTGGACCCAGGCAGTGTGCTAGAGAAGGGTAGTTTCCACCACTGCTGACATTAAGCATCTCTATAAAAGTTAATGTATTAGTTACTAGCCCACAAAGTACAGGAGAGCGTCTACCTCAAGAGCCGGCTGCAGGGCGGTGCAAGTCAGTAGTTGCTTTGGATCTCTCCAGTTTCTGTGGGAACAAGTCGTCTGTACACAGAGGCAGGAAACCCAGTGCCAACTTATCCACAACCACATCTTCATCATCTTACTACAGGCAAGATTTCCTACTGTGACCAACCAGGACAGGCCAAAGGATGAGCTGGATGTTGACAAAGGACAACTGCTGCCTAAAACAACTCATAGCATCGTTTTCTTCCTGCTGCCAAAGCCACCTGGCAATGGAACCAGAGGTACCACATGTGCAAAACACATTTGTGCAGATGAGAATCATCCCACAAGTACACACATACAGAAAATGCCAGTTGCATGTCTAATACTTCCACTGAAAGACAAGGTGACAGAATGCATCTTATTTATGCTTGGCTTCAAAATCTTGAATAAGAAGTAGCTGCACAATCTCAAAAAGTACACATCCAGTACCAATGAAAGGTACTGCCCATAAACTTCATGGCCAGGACTACAGCTGGCACCTTCATGGCCAGGACTACAGCTGGCACCATTTGCTGCTTGATAGAAAAACAAATGGAAAAATGAGCTCTGAAACATGCTTCAAAGAAGAAAAACCCAGAAGTACAGAGCAAGACAAGAAACCGTGGTAGCACTGCTGGCAGGTTAAACCCCTCTGAAGTCCAAGGGTAAACAAATTCTGTTGGGCTTACAGTTTTCTGCGGCACAGTGTATTTTGCTATCATATGTCAAGGCCACTGCTAGGCAACGCAGGAGAAGTCCATAGAACAGACTTGTCTTACTACTGAGACACATTCAAGATTAACTTTGGTGGCACCACAAAGCAGTGCACTCAACCAAGAGGAACAGAGGCTGCACTGCCAGGGTGCTTGGGAGAGAGAAGAACCAGCAGCATCCTTTGGGACAGGACAGGGAGAATGAGTGCTGGAGCCCATCACTTCTACAAAAGGCCACAAAATGGCATCTCCATGTGAATGCAGGTGTTTTGACTAAAACCACCACTGTGCTCCCCAGCTCTGCCCCTTGCTACTGGGCAGGGTACAAATGTTGCAGGCCACGCACTGCAGAGAACCTGGAATTGCAAATCATTAAACATTTATGAGTGCTGAATGTTTTGCTAAGTGAGACATGGCTGAGGAAGCTACAGTTTCCTCCACCTCTACACTCCACTCCTGAAGGGAAAAAAAAATAGAAAAGTAACAATACCTGTCCCATCCTAAGGATGCTCTCACTTCCTCTTGGTGTTTTTACAGATGGTAAAAAATTTTATTGATTGTTTCTTCACCTCCTTCCTTAACACTTTAGAAAATGCCACAGAGTTTAGATATATTTTTGTTCTCTAAGCCTAGAGGCTTAATTACAGCTTCTGGAAGGACTGCTTGAGAGATTTATTAAATGCCAAATCATAACTGGCTGTTAACTTTCTGTAATTTCTATAGATAGCTGAAGTCTATCTATTCCTTTACATCAGTGGATATTAGTATTTTTCAGCTAAATGAAGCTTGCTTTTTGCTATTGCATTTAATTTATGAAGTAGCATTTGGGAAACAGAGGTAAGAAATCCTAGTTCCTGCTCTCTGCGTTTAGTAGCTTTACAAAATTTGCCCAACTAGCAGAATCATTGAAAAGTGAGTACTAATTCATGGTTTAGAGAAAAAATATTTATTGGTCACGTAAGCAAGTTTATCAGCACACCTAACACATAAGCAGTTATTGAACTATTTCTTGGAAAAAATACTATTCCATCTGCACTCAACTTTTTACATCTGTTTCATATGAAACCTGCCTATTTTAAAGACTTCTCACTTTACAAAAGGTATTCTCTACTCCTAAATCTTCACAAGATATTCTTTTAAAATAAAAAGCTGAACAGTTATAAAGCATCTGCTTGTGTAAAAAAAGAGTGATTCATCAGGAAACATGCACTTGAAATACCCTTCACAAGAAAGAGCTTATTCACGTAGGGACAGTTGGCAGGGATATCTCAGTCTCCACTTGAATGCTCTTTTTCCAGCTTGTGTTGAAGGGATTCAGATGCCTGGGAGGAAGCTAATCACCATTTTTATAGGCTGTGGAAAGCAGTTCAGGTTCAAAATTGCTAGTGCTTGTACCAAAGCTGTCCCAGTGAAAAGCCAAGGGCTATAAGTTAATGTTCAAGAGAAACTGGCAAATCTGCTGCACTTACTGAGCACTGTGGTCAGGTATGAATAGGAAGTGTATACATAAAATAACATAGTAGGTATGGTTGCTCAAAGTTCAGCTGCAGAGTTTAAGGCACAGTACATTAAAGGGAAAAAGACAGGGAGCACCTAATACATGAAATATTTTAGCCAACTCTAATCTTTCCACAATTTCTGCTCACGATAAACATGTATTAAACCAGTTTTGTTGCAAGCCTATCAGTTTTAAGTCTTGCAAAACACAGGAATAAAAGCTTTAGATGTGCTAGTAGGTATAAGCTGAAGTCAGCAAGCTGTCTATAACTGGAAGCAAAATTTGCCATAACCTGTTGCAAGTATCTTTATCATCAATGTAATCAAAACATACCACCAAACAGATTCATTTATTAAATGCAAGCAATGGCCCTGCAAGTTACTTCTGGATACAGGTTTAAGTTCTTCATCAGTGTCAGTGCCAGCAAAACTTTAATAGAAAGTAATGGATAACACAGTTTAGTGTGAGAGGAAAAAAAACAAATCGAATAGCTGCCACAGAAGTTAAACCCCCACTTTACGTTAATAATCTAGTCTTCCTATTTATTCTGTGACTAATAAGACTGCATGGGAGTTAGTTCAGACCATGTCATAACTCCCTCTGAAGCTCTTCATGTTAGATTTTTCTATGTACTATTCATGAATCAGTTACTGAAATACGTCAGAGCTCTTAAAACACTTGTACTTTCAAGTTCTTGGACAAGAACTCATATTTCATCAGCTGTGAAAGAGTGCAGATGCTCACACTTGGACAGAACACACAAAACATGACATAACATCACACGGTCCCTGACCTTACCAAAAAGATACCAAAGCAGCAGTTATCAATGCCAGTCAAGCACATTGCCTCCCTCCAACACTGCAAAAAGACCAAAGTGCTACAGCCCACTGCAGTATTAAAGCCCACCTCTAGGCATTTGGGTTTCAGTTCTTAATTCACACTGCTAACATAAGCAGCATATCATGGTTGCAGGGGTAGGCAAGAATCATAATATGCTAAATAGCTACCTCAGCAACAAAAATCAGACAGACTTTAGAAATGCTGGATTTGGTTGCTGCCACTCAGCTGATACAGGAAAAAATCCCAAACAATTTGGGGTGCAAAAGTGACCTTTAGCTCAGGAAGTATTGGGAAAAACATTAACTGGGTCTTCCCTTAGAAACAGGCATCAAACTGCCAGTGCCCACAAGATATTCTCTTTAAAGATAGCTGTTTTGTAAATTGATTTAGACTATTTTGCATACAGACTTTTGTCTCAAAGTGGCTGAGGGAGAGCCACACATCAGGTGACACTGTATGAATCCTTCTGCAGTACTACAATATTGATAGAGGAAAAGAAGGATCTGAAAAGGAAGTAGGAAAATGCCAGCCTGCAATGCTGGCATTCTGCCACCAAAATGCAGTATTACCTGTCTCTTCAGTAAATGTTCAGGCTTCCTAAGCAGCAGTCACACGTACTTTAACACATAAACTTAGACCACTCAGGATGTGTTGCCCCAAAAAATCCCTTGATTAAAGGGGAATATTCACAAGTAGCCTCAGAAAAAATCACCTATATAGATCTGCTCCAGGATTTGTGCATCCCAAGATAGGTGAAATTAACATAACAGTACCATTCTAAAAAGAATGAAAAATGGATTTTTTTTGTAAGAACTCTGCTGTATCCATGCCAGCATGCCACAACGTACTGCCTGTGCTTGCAGAAGTTTTAGACTGGATAACCTGTTATCTTCTGTTTTCAATTGAAAGCAGAGCTTTAAAAAACTGGAAGACCTGGGGCATGCTGAGGGAAGTAAATTAAAACACAGTGCCCATTACATTCTAGGACTTGTTTGTGAAACTTAAACAGTCTTGAGGATCTGCAAGTCATGAAATTCCAGTCTTGCTGCCCTTGGCAAACAAAAGAAGCTGGTTTTTAAAGTTAAGAATGTCATATTTGACAAATATTTTAAGTAATACGTTCATGACCTTTTTTGTTTCAATAGCCTTGTGCTGACTGCATTACTATTCATTGCCGCACCGAAGAAACAACTCAGAAGATGACCTTCAAGGACTTGGCTCCAAATTAAGCCATGGGGAACCCTGAAGGTAAGGGGTTCACTGATTAAGATGGCACTCTCTATTACTAATTATTTCAAAGTGAAATAATTAGTTACTGCTATAATAGTAACTGTCTTTTTTAGGCATCTGAACAGACAGAAATGGTCAAAGAAAGACTTTTAAAATTATTTTAACTTTCATGTTTTGTATGGTCCTGTTGAATTACAGAAGCTAAACTATTGCACCAGCATTCCCATGTCTAGTTCAGGACTTTCTTTCCCAGAATGAGCTGACTTCTGTCATGCAAAGCAGGTAACAATACTTTTCTCCTGCAGCTGAAGTGAACCAGAGCCCTGAACCCTTCTTATGGCAGCCAAAGATTTTTTCAAATGCAACTTTAACATTACAAATGTTGAATTCAGTTTCAGTACTTCACTCCTCCCCCCTCCTAAAACCAGTTTGGGCTACAAGGCTTGAGATGCACCACAAGTTCATCATCATCTTCATCCATAGCTCGAAGGACAGTCATGACAAGAAATTATT
This sequence comes from Nestor notabilis, assembly GCF_000696875.1. Classification (NCBI taxonomy): domain Eukaryota; kingdom Metazoa; phylum Chordata; class Aves; order Psittaciformes; family Psittacidae; genus Nestor; species Nestor notabilis. The sequence continues at coordinate 56,738 of NW_009909596.1, forward strand.
TCTTCAGCTCTCCTCCTCCAACCATCCAGAATTTTTGATTTTTTTTTTTCTTTAAACGATGAGGAGAGATGGCAACATGGAGGCAAAACCATCTCTGCATTCCCACGAGGATCCAGGATTCCCGCCCACTGTTCCTTACCTTGGTGATTCAGGGAGATGCGGTTAGATGGTTCTTGGAAACCTGGTTCCACCAGATCCCGCCGACCATGAGCTGAAGTCTGATCTACATTGTCCTAAAAAAAGAAGAGCAGAAAACCTTATCAAAAACAGGCATTCTGTATCTCTGTAAGCTGCACTGCCCAGAGCCAAACCACTCATACAAACAAGAAAATAATCCCTGCCATACCTCTGTAAGGAGAAACCAATGTCAGAGAAGAAATGGGGGAGGGCTTATAGGGGGACACTAGACTGTCACATTAATACATGTGGCATGAATCCAGAATCAATGATATGCTGTTGGCTCATATATACACCAGTTTGCATTGCAAACTGGGAAACAGAGATGTAAATGTACTTCCCAGTTTAACTGAAGTTTCTTCTTGCATCAAACTATGTGGAGGCTTGGGGCTTTGTTTTCCTTAATTCCAAGTCTGTGGTTTAGGGGGTTGTAACTAATCAAGTGGACTGAAACAGATCCAGTAGTGAACTACTAAACCTCAAGAGGAATCAAAAGTTCAGTTTAGATAAACATCCATGGCTCTGGATGCCAACCTGGTTTTTTATTTTCCTTTTTTTCATACTAGAACTCTTACAAGATTAGGTTTCAAGAAGTTTTAACAGACTTAATTTGGCTAAGTCTAAAATACCACAGTTTCTCACAGATCTTGCCAAATAAGACAACCAAGAGAAAGCAAGGACATTGAAATATAAACAAAAAATAAGAAAAGGAAGATAAATCTCACTGGGTTTTAGAAGCATAAGAAGGAGGTTTAGAGCAGGTACAGTTTTACAAAGTCGATTCACTTTTGCATATACCAGTTAAGGGGGGGTATGGAAAAAAAGAAGCAAGTGCACAAAGTTGATATACCACCAACCATAAACTTCTGTAGTGATATACGTGACTTTATACATGTTCCTGCTGTGCCCAAAGTGTGGGATGACACAATGGCATGACCCACACTTATGTTAAAACATAAGAATCACTTCACGGCAAACGACGCTGTAATTATGGCAGAGCAATAACATACACACAGTGAGTGGCAATTTGACTACGTGCAATTGTAAGCTTTCAGCCCAACATCACCAGTTTACAGCTGATGATCAAAAACATAATGGATGTAGTGTTTGGGGTTGAGAACTGTATACAGTTACACAGGATACGAAATACATTACATTATCTCTTCTTGGAGAGACTGTCTCAAACAGCAAATACTTGAGCTTTGACTGAAGTACTCAACCTTCTCTCTAGTACCTTCACCATCAGGACCCCACAGGCGAATGTAAGACAAGAACTGCCAGTGGCGGTACAACTAAGGGAGGTTTTTACAAGTAAACAATGTATGATAAGATACATATGGCATCCATCTATATGCCAGATACAACAGGGACCACTCAGACTTCTGCCTCCATATTGACTACCTCCCCTTACAGTTCTTTACATCCTTGCCACTGATTTTCATGACACTGGCTGTTGTTTCATGAGCCACATCTAATCTCACAAGTTCTTGTAGTTGCTTCTTAGGAATCAAAAAAACTCAAACAAACAAACACACGCACACACAACCAGACCATCAGTCAGCACAACTACATTTGTTCTTACTTTCCTGAAACATGACAGTATTTGTTAGCTCTTTCACTGCAGCTAACCGAACATGTATTAGGAAACAAGGAACTCATGAGCTCCTGTCTGTCAAATCCCTCACAACCACAGGGTATCGCATCCTAACATTACTACTGCTTTTGGAGCATCAGTTTTCACTGGATGTATCTTATTTTCTCTGGGACACCACACAGTCAGCACTGACCTGGCCCACAACATCTCAATTTTAAATTTCAGGCAGGAAATCTGGGACTTGCAGCAGAGGGCGGCAACTGCAGAAAGCACATACAAAATTAAGAGACTGCTTCCCATGTAATTCTTTCAAGGGCTCCAAGGACAACAAGGAGGAGGAGATGCTTATCCAGGAAAAGTTTCAGTAAAAACTTAAAGCTGAAGCTGACTGCTCTCTGTACAGAGGCTGAGAGGTGAGCATCGCAGGCATGGGGAACACAGCAGAACATCCTGCCTCCTAGCACAGAGCTTTTCTTTGTGCATTTCTTTCCATGCAGTTCAACATCAAGTATTTTTATTGGACAGCTAAAACCCCACAGATGCAGTTTAGCATTATTAGTTTCACTTCCCAAGGAAAAAAGTCCAGATGTTCAATGCATGAATGCTGTTGCATATTGCCCCTTGGCTGGGAAGAGCAGCAGGGCATCCCAAGAGAAATGAAAGGTAGAACAAGAAAACCAGTTATAAACTAGTTGTTACATACCTAAACATGTTTTCAGTTGTGCCAACACATTAAAGTCCCTACTGGAAGGCAAGATTTATGCAGTAGAATCACAGAATCAGCTGGGTTGTAAAAGACTTTTAAGATCATCAAATCCAACCATTACCCCAGAACTACTAAGATACCACTAAAGAATGTCACTGAAGGCCTCATCTACAGAGTTTTTCAACAATTCCAGGGTCAGTGACTCCACCACTTCCCTGGGCAGCCTGTTCCAATGCCTGATCACCCTTTCAGTGAAGAAATTGTTCCCAACATCCAGTCTGAATCTCCCCTGGTGCAGTTTGAGGCCGTTACCTTTTGTCCTATCACTTGTTACTTGGGAGAAGAGACCGACCCCCACCTCACTACAACCTCCTTTCAGGTAACTACATGTAGAGAGAGATCAGGCCCCCCGCCCCGAGCCTTCTCTTCTCCAGACTAAACACCCCCAGTTCTCTCGGCCGTTCCTCACAAGACTTTGTGCTCCAGACCCTTCACCAGCTTTGTTGCCCTTCCCTGGACCCAGTAATACACAGTAACAGGTGAGATGGGGCAGAGCTGCATCTTTTTACCTCTGGGTTTCCCACAGCAGTAACACACAAAGACCTTACTTCAGGCTTACAGCTGGCTGCAAGCTCATAACTCTTCAATTAAAACAGATTTTTTTATTTTTTTTTTTTTTTATTTGTCAAGTGCCAGTAATTTACAGGAATAGGATAGGTTCTCTCTGGAGTCACCCTGCACCGGTACCAGAAGACGCTGGTACAGCTGTAAGGTGATTCCAGAGGCCTTTTCACAAAGCTTAATCCAAAGTCATGGCAAGATGTATCAAAGTTTTCAGCAGCAGAGGTTTCCATGACAATGACTGCTGGCGCTGCCTTTACAAAGCCGACACCCCTGCATCCTTCATGGTGCAAACCCCTGCCTAGAATGTCCAGAGAACTCTCCTGCAGCTTGAGCACAGCAAGGAGCCAGAGGTTTCCTCCGGGCACCAAGGGCCAGCAAAACCCAGGTGCTGAAGTAAAGCAACAGACGTGCATAAACAAAGCCACACCTGCTAAAGCAATGTGGGCAGCAGAAGAAAAAAGGTAAGGGCGGTGCGATTTAAAGGGCTCAGTTTCACATGACCCTCCGGAATCTGTTTGTGTCTGTTGTGCACAAACACTGGCACTTGGCCAGATGCAGCAGAGATCAGCCAGCCACTGCAACAAGGTTAAGAGAAGAAAGGTTAAAAAAAGTATGTAATTGCTCAGTGCCAGCAGCCTCCTTGTTGGGCTCCAGCTCCGGCCGAGGGCCTCAGCAAGGTGGTCACCTGCTTTGGTCCATCACCTTCCCCCCTGCCACTGCTGAAACTGGGCTCCCAGTTAAGTCATGTGTTTTCTCTGTGTTTTGATCCCCAGCTCTCCCTCCTCTTCCAATAAATGCTCTCAATATGAAATTAAAGCACGTTACTTAACTCACTGTACCAACCAGCTATTGCACTATTTTTAGAAGCTAGCTGAGCATTAGCCCTCGCTGACTTGTTTGCATGTACTCTTTTCTCTGTTAGCCAGTATCCGTGACCAAGGATGACTTAACCGAGTGACTAGCAAGAGTGCTATAAAGATCTGAAGCAGGGTTTACTTTTTATAGTCCTTTAAAGCATTAGCATTTCATATCCAAATACACCATCATTACAGGTTAGATTCCACCATCCTTCTGCAAACCTATATTGCACGATGCAAAATGCAACATGCTTGCATCATGTTAAGAGCCAAAGTCCATTCATAGACAGTGTTATCTCTGTAACAGTAACCAGGACAATCTGGATTTATTTTTCAATCTGTAACCAAGCCTTTCAAGTTGCACTCCTTCAACTATGACACACAATGTTTGCTGCTGTTGGTGCTAGCAAGATAAGCATTTCAGTTCTTGAAGAAAACATTAAATCTGGCCTTTTTACTCAGAGAATCAGACAGCCATATACTCTAGCAGCCCTGCTGTCTGTGCACATGCTCTTTAATCACTTCTTCAGATCCAAGTGCTACTGTTCCCACCTGCAGGTTAGCCCAGAAGAGTACTATCAGGACAAGACAGCATTATTAGGCCAACCAGCATGTTGCTGCTACTCTTTTGCTGCTTCTCTCATCCTGGTTTCTTCAGCAAAGGTTATCCATTCATTCAGGATAATCTTACAGGTAAATAGGGCTCAGAGAAGGGAGGAAGCAGATTTGAAAGTACAAATAATAAAGTACCATCTGTACTTCTCCCCCTTTCTTTGTGAAGAAAGGGGCCTGACATTAGCAGAGACAGAGTAGCTTTCTCGAGATGTCTGGAAATCCCCTTCAACTTTTTCTAACTTCAGCAGTCACTGGAAGTTTATGAGATGAAGAAAGGCTACGACTGGCAGCAGAGCTTCTCGGAAGCTCCTGGGAGCACGGCCAGATCGAGAACGTCCAGACCACGGAGACAACAGTCCCTGGTTTTGGATTTACTGTAGCTGTCTGCAAACCCACACAGCCATGCCCCTGAACAAAAGGTTCAATTGAGCAAGAGTCACGCGTACTCATGCCAGCAGTCCCACAGTGACAAATTAAGATCATGACATACTTCTGATGTTTGTACACTGTCCAGCACAACAGAAAGTCAAGTCAGATGTGCTGACGGATTCCACTGTGGTTTAGGAGACTATCAAGTCAGATAGATACACCTCAGCTTGCACACAGGCACTCCTGCTGCACCAGGAGCTCACTGCCTACCTGGTGCTGCTGCTTCATCACACTGAGGTAGGTGTCTTAAAACTAATTGAGCATAAAGAGAAAATTAGCCAAGTCATTACTTTAGCCACCTTAGCTTTACTCTGTTGAAGAAACTTGCATAACACAAAATGAAGTACCTTCTGCTAGCACAGACTGAGGAAATTACTACAAAGTGTTTCAAGCCGAAGTTATTTAAAAAAAAAAAATTAAAAAATTATTAAAATTCACAGAAGAGGCGCCCACCAGGGGCTGTGAAAGAGCAGACACAACTTCAGGATCCAGAAGCAGGAAGGGGATACTCCAAGGAATTACACTTTTCCTATCTGCAACTTAGATGAAGAACACAGAGGTAAATGAACATTTCTTTATCTGACCCAGTACTGCCACTCTTAACATGCTTCTGGAGTTTCCTCAGGCAATGAACAGATTAGGCAGCATGTCTTCTGAGGACTGCCTTGAATGATTCTTCATTTCCCAAAGAAAAGACTATTTGCATTTATGTAAAGTAACTTTCTATACTGTTTTCTAAGCTACACTTCTTCTTTATACCATGATTTGCAGTTTTGATTTACTTAAAGCATCAAATATACCAGGAAGAGAAGATTCAATTATGGCAAGTGCCGAGCTCCCAGCTATTCATCTAAGTAAACTTCCCTATAGCTTACTGGTATCCATGTCCATCTGCAGAGTTTCTGTTCTGTCACCCAATTTTACTTTTAGCCCGTGAAGGCAAACACGCAGGCTATCACAGGAAGAAATCCACTTGACAGATCCAGACCAGCGTTCAAGCTCTAATCCAAATTCCACAGTTGAGATCAATTAGTAACGCATAGGACGCTCCTTGCTTAGAAGATTTAAGTCACTGGGCTTCTTAGTGGCTAAATACAGCAGCACAGTCCACCACCAGATAGTGGTCTGTTACGATGTATTTTCAGCCTGCTGACACCCCACAGCTTGAGGAAATTTGTCCCAGGTACAGTCATGAGGAAACATCAAGGCTCTTGAGTTTGTCCAAAGTCACTGCTTTGCAGATGATTTCAAGTTTCCTCAGAAACAGCTAATGTTTTTTACTGTCTTCTGCCAGAGTGCTTAGCATGTCATAGAAATAAAGAAAATACAGGCTTTGTACACTTGGGGAAAAAACCAAACAAACAAAAACCAACCAAACAAAAAAAACCTAAAAACAAAAAAAAAAAAAAAAAAAAAAAAAAAAAAAAAAAAAGAGAAAAAAAAAACAAAAAAAAAAAAAAAAAAAAAAAAAAAAAAAAAAAAAAAAAAAAAAAAAAAAGAGAGAGAGAACAAAACCAAAAAGCAAACAACTATAAAACACATTCTTAGACAACCCACATATTACATAATTATAGACCTGTAACTAGGTTTCCTGCCTCTTAACTATAGTCCTTTGACTAGGTAAGAGCCAAGTGAGAGGCTCAGTAAATCAACAGAGTAACCATGAACCTAGAATTTTAGCATTCCCATTTCTAAGAGAGCTTGTACAAACAACGGCTTAAAATAAAGCCACTTAGCTTTGTCGAAAGTCAGGCTCTCTCTCCTGAAGTAGCAAAGCCACTAAGTGCATGAATCCTTCTGATTTTACAGGACTGGCTGTCAAAACGGAGAGCGATAAACCTAGAGACCAGGAACAAACAAGCCCAGTTTGGGATTACGGGAGTACCAAAGGCAGCAGCACATTCCTCCCGACACACCGCAGCACCTCTGATCCTCAGTGCCGCAAATCACTGACAACACACGATAAACCTGGCAGGGCGCACAGACCTACTGCCATCCGTACACTCATACCATCCTCAGCAGCCTTGCCAGCCCACCACACCACATATACGATAGCTACAAGAAATACAGCGTACCAGGAATTAGCAAAGAGAGAAGGAAAATGAGAGAGAGTGACAGACAAGACAGACCTGCGCCTGTGGTCTGTGTCTCTGCAGTGGCAGGGAATTTGTTAAACGAATCATAGGAATTATATTACATCCCATGATACAGGGGAAGGCAGAAAGGCTTGCCAGTCTGACCTTGGAAGAACTTCTCTCCCGACCCCCGACCGATAGCGGTTTCAGTCATCCACTGACGAGAAAGTCCTTCAATTCAGCAAAAAACTGGGGGGTCGGACCCTTTTGTCAACAAAACCTCATAGTGTGTGTGCCCCCCCTAGTCAGTGAAGTGTTTCTTCTTCTACACTGAGAAAAACAGCTTTCTTAAATACATGGACTGATACAGCTATACAATCTACTGCTATAGCTGAGCAAACAAGAATATTTTTCTGAATGTGTTTTAGATTTATTTTAAGAGGTATTACCAGTTATGGGACTTGTCATTACCTGCATTGCAACTGCTATCAGGGCAGTACTGTTTCACACCAAAACCTACTGTTAACTACTAGCCAGCTTCTCTGCCCCCCCCTTCTTTTCCCCCCTCTTTTTCTCAAAAAAGTGCACCCCAATAAATAAATACAAATAGATAGATAAATCTAATCTAGCAGGAGCTAGACGATGATTAGCAACCCCCAACAGTATCTGGTTTATTCATAAAAGGCTTTTCTTTAGCAAGGCAGGAGTGAACATACCAAGTTAGCTGACAGCTTCAGCAATGCAGTTTTACAGCAAGCATACACGGTAGCATTACAGATTCAGCTTCTCTAGGCTGGTCTTTACAAAACTGGCATTAGCAGGGTTTTAAACAATGCTGCACCC